>NW_002987145.1:163751-226824 GCF_000006295.1 Pediculus humanus corporis
TTTAAAGGGTCGTAATTGCTTCTTTTTTTTCTTTTGCTTCAGTCTTAAGAAAATGAATTTTCCCTTTTTTTTTAAAGGGGGAAGAAGAGGGAGGGGAAGGGGAGAATTAAAATCCCTCGCATACAATTTACGGTTTTTTACTTCCCGCATTATTTCCTCTCCCCCTCTCCTCTCCCCCTCTCCTCTCCCCCCAAAAGAAAAAATAAAATTTTTTTAAAGAAAACAATAATAATATTTAATATTAGAAAAAAAATTTTTTTTTTACGATTTTGATTTTAATGACTTAAATATATAATACGTCATCAACTGTAAATAAGTTTTATTTATGTCTCTCCTCCTCCTCCTCCTCCTCTTCCTTGCGATATTAAAATCATTCTCCAGTTTTTTCCCGGTTGATTTCAAATTTTAAATTTAACACATATATTTTCAAGAAAAATCAAAAAAAAGAAAAAATTATTTTATCACCTTAGCAGGACCGTAAATTATTATTACTTTGTTTTCCTCTCCCCTTCCCTTTCCCCCCGCCTTCATCAAAAATTTAATTTAGGTTTTTCCCGAAAAAAAAAATCATTGATGAAATAATTTAAAAAATAAACACAAACAGTTGTAAAATTTTTTCAATTTAACTCCCCCGGAATGGACAAATGTGCTCATCATCATTATTATTATTAATAATAAAACTAAAAAGTAATAAAACGTAATTTCCCCCCCTTTTCCTCCTGGATAAAAAATATTTTTCCATTTCGTCGACGTCGTCGTCGTCACAATGTATAATATTAATAAGAAAATCTTTACAAAATTCGATTTTTTTTCTTAGTGACGTCATAAATTTAAAAACCAAACGGTTTACGTAATATTTTTATGACTCATCGATGAAAATTATTATTATTATTAATTTTTTTTCTTTCCAGTAATAAGTTAAAAACGAAAAAAAAAAAAAAAATTTTTTTTAATAAAAATCGAGCGACGACAACGTGTACCAAATTATTAGATATTAATAAAACGCCATTATTATTATTAATATTCTCCAGAAACTGGAAAAAAAAAATTTTTGTGAATTGTAATGAATTGGAAAGTGACTGGAAAGAGGTTTACTACACTAAACAACTTAGGAATTTATTAATAATAATAATAATAAAGAACAAAACGTTTCGTGAATAATTTTTAATGAAGTGATATATTCGGAATGAAAAAATATCATCGTCGTTTGTGCGGCGGTGGCGGTTGTGCCACGCCGACAATTAAACCGGAAAATACATTAACCGTGGAAAAGCTGCGAATGCACTCAAAATTCCCCTGGGGCAATTACTTTTTTCTACCCCCTTATTTTTTTTTTTTTTTTTAACTACCCTGTTTCTCGTCGTTAAATGAAATTTTATTTTACAACAGACTACGACGATCAAAATGATAATAATAATAATGATAATAATAATGAAAATCATTTTACATTATCGTTATCCAGTCGTCGTAGTTTTTGTCGCCGCCATCGTCATGTTTGCAATCATTTTCCTTTTTTCTTTATTTTTTTTTATTGTTGAAAAGAAATAAAGACGCATACGTGAAAAAAAGGAAAAGAAGAAGAAGTAAAATTCGATGACTTAGATTTTAAATTGTCTGTCATTATCCCGCCATTTTTTTTCTTTTTATTCCCTCTCCTCCTCTCCCTCCTCCTTACTTCCCACTCCTCCCCCCCTCGCAAAGCTTTCCTTCTTAGATTTCAGTTGTCGTCGAACATTATTACTTAAAATGGATTCGTTACCCTTAAGGTTTTGTATTCCACGAATTATTTTCTTTTTTTTTTTTCTCGTCTTTTTTTTCCCCCGAACGTCTTAAATTACCTACCCTCTTTTCGTATTGGAAAAAAAAATGGCGGAAAATTTGTTGAAGAATTTTCAAGGTCGATATAAAAAAAAAATAATGATGATGATTATTATTATTACGTATAATTTATATTTGGCACAAGTTGCGAAGTGTGAATTGTCATTGAGGAAAAAAACGGTAAATCATGACGTAATTAAATCGATATATATTCGATTAATCGAAAACCTTGAAAAATTTATCGTTCGATAATGAATGCGTTTCCCATCGTTTAATAATTATTATAAACTTATTAAAAATCTTTTGTGACAGTTAAAAAACAAAAATTATTGCGGGAAATAAATTACAAAATCGTCATCCGCCATATATATATAAAATATGCATACTGTAGAAAATAAAGAAGTGGGGTAAAGGGGTGGCAGAAGGCGTAAATTAAAAAAAAATTGACGGAAGGGCAAATAATAATAATAATAATAATAATGACGACCCTTTTGAAAATATTTCAGACGATATTCAACTCTCTCTCTCTCTCTCTCTCTCTCTTTCTCTCACAAAACCTTCTTCGTTTAATTTATTTTTAATTGGATTTGCATATTCCCTTTCGTTCGTTTTTTTTTTGGAATGACGCATACCTCGCTGGAGAATTATCATCAGTTAGTAGATAGAAAGCTGGAATCGGTTTGGTTCGGTTTTTATTGAACAATAAACCACGAGATTATTGTCATCTGCTCAACGGAATAAATTCAATAAATTTCAATTAACAATCTAAATAAAAAACAATTTTTACGAAAAAAACTATAAAATTCCCTTTCTCTCTCACTCTCTCTCTTCCTCTCTTTCTAATCTTTTCCAATGAATGAAAAGAAATAAAAAAAAATCTTTTTATTATTATTATCATCATTTCTTTCCTCAGCCGACGGTTAAAAAAAAAAAAAAAAAACGTAAATGATATATACAGAGACGTACGTATTATGCATATAATTTTTATTGTAAAAATTTGTTCGTTTCCTTGTTTTCTTTCTAGTTACACGACGATCGTTTTCGCACGTGTGATTTATTTTAAAAGTTTCATCCACGAAAAAAAGGGAAGGGAAAAGGGGAAAAGGGGGAAGGAAAAAAAAAAGAAAAAATTTATTATGTTTTTTATTTTGATTTCATCCGAAGACAAATGGCGGCGGTATCCGTTTGTTATTTCTTCCCTTATTCGAGTAAAAATATTATTCATAATCATAACAAAAGGGGTCGTAATCGTTGTAAATAAGGTCAGAAAATTTTTTTTTTACATTCGATACATCGTAATCGATCAATATATCGAATGATTTTATAAAAATTCCCGCGGAAAAAAAAAAACGATCAATCAATCACAATTTCGCGACGAACAAACAACAATTACCGATAATGATAATGAATCGAAAAACAAATAATTTTGTTTGTTCGTTCGGGGTATCGTTTTAAAAAAAAAATAATAAAGAAAACAAACGGGAAAAATTTAAGTTTAAAACAAACGGATTGTTTTGTACAATAATGCAATGCAAACACGATGACGACATTATTGCTTTTCCTCCCTTTTTTGGTTTTTTTTTTTTTTTTTTTATTTAAATCCGAGTTGGAAACCTCATTGATATGTACCCCCCATTAAATCGATATATATATACAATTCTGACATGATTTTGTTCTTTAAATCAATTGATCTATTCACTGAGTGATAAATGGTTGATTTTTCTTTATTCGTGAAAAGAGAGAGAGAGAGGGGGAAAAGAAAATGTTTTTCTTTTCTTTTAAAAAGTAAAATGCAGGAATACAAAAAAAAGGAAGAAAAAACACTTTGTAAAATTACTGGCGATAAATTTAAATACTCCGCAACAACATTTTTTATTTATTATTCCGACACGAGAGAAAAAGATTTTCTTATCCTTCTCCTTGATGATTTCAAAAATATGGAAAAAGGAAAAAAAAAAAATTGAATGGAAAATATTTTTGTAAATAATACACCACTTCCCACCTATTTTCCCACCCACACCCACCCCCGTACAAAAAAAAACAATTTGATCAAAAGAAGGGTAAGAAAAGTAAATTAATAAAAATGGCTCCCGTTGAAAGTTAAATCTCGACAACAAATTAATTTTTCTTTTTTTTTGGATAAAAGTTTTTGTTTTAAAAACTTTTTTTTTTTTATTTTATTTTATTAAAAAATTATATAAAAAGTTTTGAATCGTTCTTATCGTTATCATTAACCCAATCGTCGTCTTCGTCGTCGTCTGCTTTATTTTATTAAAATCATGATGACACATTTGTTGAAATTAATAAATAAAAAAAAAGAAAAAGAAAATGATGAAAAAATATTTATTCTTTTTGGGAGGTAAAAAGGAAAGAAATCTGTTGCTCTGCGAGTGAGAGAGAGAAAGAAAGATAAAGAGAGAGAGAGAGAAAGAGAAAAGAAAAATAGTTACGACGGGAAAAAGCTAAAAGTTAAAAATGAAAGTTGATATAGAAAATCTCGCTTCGACTAAAAGCTACACAATTTAATCCTAAATAATTAAAAAAAAAAAAAAGGAAGAAGAGGAAAGAAGGGAGGAAAAGGGGGAGATAAAGAAGGACAGAAAGGGGTTTGAGAAAAAGAGAAAGAGGGAAAAATACAAAAAGAAAGAGAATAAGAAAGACAGAGAGAAAGAGATGGGGAAAAGAGGGTCGGACAAAAAGAAAACGAAAGTGAAAAGTAAAATTAAAAAAAAGAAGAAAAAAGAAGAAGAAAAAAGAAGAAGAAAAAAGGGAGGAAGAAGAAGGAAAAGGAAAAAAAAAGAATTTGAAGACGACGTCGGGGTAATTAATGAAGAGTTTTGTGGTTTAAATTCCTAATCACGACTCCGTGAAAATTAAGTAGGTTTAATCCGAATGCCATGAAATGGAGAAGAAAATAAAGATAAGAAGAAAATAAGATGAAAAAAAAGGAAGAGAAAAGAGAAAAGAAAGCAAAATTATTATTATTATTATTACATAATAACGATTATGATAAAATATAAAAATAAGAGAAAGAGAAGAAAAAAAAGGTGATGATGATGAAAGAAAAATGCGAAGAAGAAAAAAAAATAAGTAATAATACAAGAGTTTTGAAAATTCCATTATTTTCAGTCACTCCACCCCTTTCCACCATTACCACCACCACCATTACCACACTCTTCCCCCCTCTTCTTTTTTTTTTTGTCATAAAAATGACGTCATGTGGTTCTCGATTGCCTGAATTTGAAAAAATAGAAGGGGTGGTGTCGTCATGTGAAAATATTACTTTCATATTTTATATAATTCCTGGAAAATTTAAACTCTTGTTTTTTTTCCTTTTCTTTCCTTTTTTTGTTTGTTCCTGGAGGAAAAAAAAAAGAAATGAATTAAAATAATAATAACAATAACAATTTTGATGTCGATGACGTCAATGATGACGTCTATGACGTCGATCAAAAACAAAAACAAAATAAAAAAAAATTCAATTATAAAAATAAATAAATAAATAAAAGAAAAACAAACAAAAAGCAACAACAACAACAAAATCCATTCGTTTCAATAAAAACAAAACATTAAAGAATGAAAATGGAGAGAAAAAAAGGCGCGAAAAAGCGGCCATTTTGAAACGATGCAACGTGACGAATTCCATTCTCTCTCGAACCCCATATTGTCACAATAATACATATTAAAATTCAATTAGTTTCTAATCCCTATTTTATTATTATTATTATTACGCACACTGACGTGTACGAGTAGCAGAACGAAAAAAAAAAATGAGATAATAATAATGATAATGATAATGATAACGATAAAAAAAAAAGAAAATTTAATATTCAATTTAAAAATTAAAGGCGTTTCACCTCTCACTTACTCTCTCTCTCTCTCATTTACCCCCCTGACTTTAACTTTACCCGAGTTTTGTTTTTCTCGACTTTTAAATTCTAGTGCCACGTTCATTTAGTAAATATTATGTAAATGGCGGGGAATTTTCTAGGACTGGAATGCGAACGAAATGAGTTTTAAGTTAATAAAATTTGACTTTTGACATGTTCTTATCGCGCGTTATTTTCCATTACTAAATTTTAATGATGGAATTTTATAAATTCGTTTAAATTCCGCCGCCCCCCCTCTCTGTATAAAAAATTCATTCGACTGGTTTTTCAGCCTTTTATACCGTATAAAATAAGAGCAATTAACATTTAAATTCTAAATTAGCACTTTCAAATTGTTTTGGAAGTTTTTTTGCCAGCCCCCTCCCACCCCCACCCCCCGAAACGAAAGGGAGAGGGGGGGAGAGAGGGGGTGTGTGTGTGGTAGGTTGAGTGGAAGGAACGTGTTGAAAATTTTTGAACGAGCGACACGTTTTCAAATTAATTACATTTACGTAAAAATAAAAAATTTTTTCTCCCTTTTTTTTTCCGGGGGGGCGGAGTGGGGCGGGGAAGAGGAGGCGGGAAGGAATTTTCTTATTTTTTAAAATTCGCAACTTTATTTCCGTTTCCTCTTTTTTCCTCCTTCTCTCTAACTCTTTGTAAAATATGTTTAAAAAAATTTTTTTTTCCTTTTATTTTTTTTTTTACGAAATGACGTCATGACAACAAAACAACAACAACAACAACAACGACGACGACAACAAAACAAACAAACGACGATGAGAAAAAAAAAATAATAATAATATTTTCATTTTCTTTCATTTTCCTTTTTCTTTTTCCTTTTCCCACCTTTTTCGTTTCCTCATTCTATTTTCCCCTCCCTCCAACTCCCTCTCTTCCTTTTTCATTTCTGTCTTCTGCTTTTACTTGAAATTCAATATTAAAATCAATTATTTCAATCGTTTTGACAGCGATAATAATAATAATAATAATAATAATAATATTAATAAATGTTGAAACTTTTGATTGTTTTATTCATTTGTTTTCTTTCTTTTTTTTTCTTTTTTTTATTCTTTTTCTTCTTCTTTTCATTTGTTCAGATTCTGACGTAAAAAAAAAATGACGTAAAATGTCTTGCGATAATAATAATAATAATAATAATAATTGATTTTTTATCGGTCATGTATAAGTCGTATACTTTGGTTTATAGCGGTTGTTATGCGCTGCTATAAATAATGGATTGAAGAATCTCAATCAAAGATGTAAATTAAAAAAAAAAATTTTATTTAATAATTAACGGATGATAAATTTATAGTAATCGATCGATATATTGATCGATTCATACGTTGATAATAAAAGAAAAACAGGAGCCAATTAAAAATTAGGAATTCTGAAAATTTTTTTTTTGTTTTAATTGTCGTCGTCGCTGAATTTTTTTTTTTCCTGTCGTCGTGTTTGTGCTGTCGTTTTATTTTTTTACCTCTCTCTATCTCTATCTCTCTCTCTCTCTCTCTCTCTCGCTCTGCTCTTCTTTATCGTTTTTTTTTTTGTTCTCTCTTTCCCATCATACCGTTTAACAAAAGGCTTGAATTTTTTAACTGGAGAGGAAATAAAAAGTTGGAAAAGGTTAATTGCATTTTTAAATTTTTTTACAATTTAAAAAATTTTTTTTTATTTTTCCCGTCTGTGAATTTATCATCTTTTTTTTTTTTTTTTTTTAAAACTTTATAGTCATTGAGATTCGAATTTTTAAAACCTTTTTAAAATTCAAAAGGTTTTAAAAATCCCCCCTATCTCCCACCCGACGATGATGATGATGAAAATTCTCTGAGATTTGTTATGATTGTTTGATATTAAAAACAAAAAATTATTATTATTATTATTAAATGACCTAAATAGACAAAACGTATAAAAAAAAAATGGTGTCGAAACACAAACCCCCACCCTCTCTCCTGAAAAAATAAAACAATTAAATTTAAATTTAATTTTCGCGCCAAAAAAAATAAATTTCCGGTTAACGAAATTTTAACGGGGAAAAAAAATTTTTCCTCTTTTTTTTTCTTTTTGTTTTTCCCTCCAAAAATCGTAAAACACGTCACGTCGGCATTTTTTCGCGCGCGTTTTCACGCTTTATCAAATTAAAAAAAAAAAAAAAATCAAATGTCGCATATTGTTCAATTTGTTTTTGTCGAAGGAAAAAAAAAACCACAATGGAAAACCTCCCCCCCTCAAAAAAAAAAAAAAAATTAAACGGAAACAAAACTTTATTAGAAAAAGTTTAGGAGAAAGAAAAAAACAACAACAAGAAAAGTAGTAGTGCAGCAGATGCGAGAAAAATATTAAACAATATTATAAAGAAAAAGATGGAGGAAAACTTCTTAAAGAAAATGGAAGTAAAAAAAAGGAAAAATTCCAATTAAGCGATAAAAAAAAAACAAACAAAAAAAAACGTTAATAGTTGTGGCAATTAGTCGCGCTACAAATAAAAAAAAACAAAACAAAACCGGATGTTGTTTATTTATTTCGCGGAAATTTAACAGACAATATAATTATTATCATTATTAATTTTCATTTTCGACAAATACACGATAAATCCTATTATTATTATTATTATTATTATTAAATAATGAATTATCATAATACATAAAACATAATGATAATAATTTACGATTACCTCCGCGTCAAATTAATTATTATTATTTTTTAAAATGTTTTATTGGTGAAAAAGAGGCGGCGGCGGTGGTGGTGGTAGTGGTGATGGGGTTGGTGGTCAAAAGAAGGGAAGAAGATGACGAAGAAAAAAAAATCCGCCGTTGAAATTTATAATGCGTCGGTTTATTATAATATTTGTTACGTATTTCCGTATTAACGTACGGGAACTACGTCATCATGACGTCACAAATTTTTCTAAAACCAAAGATTTTCCTAGTTTTTTTTTTTTTTACCGTCGGAATTTTAAATTATCATTATTATTATTTGTGGAAAATGTGTGCGTGTGCGTGTGAAGAAGATGAATAAAACCCCCCTCCCCCACTCAAAAGAAAAATTTTTTTATTTTTTTTATGTGAGTGGGGGGCGGAGACCGAACAAGAAAAAGGTTAGATTTTATAAAATGATGTATGTATGTTGTTAGACACGATGGAAAATTTACAAAAGTTACTTTTTTTGTCAGGCCTTATATAAATTACCCGGGTCTAATGGCGGTTTGGAATAAAAATTTCTTTTGCCGCATTTTTATTGCATTTTCAAAAAAAAAAAAAAATGGCAGAATTCAAAAGGATGAAAGGAAGAACGAACGAACGCGATGGAAAAGTGGAGAAAAGATAGATGGTGGGTGTTTAAGAGTGAGAAAGAGAAAGAAATATTACAGGATGGATCTGAAAGAGTTTAGAAAGAGAAAGAAGAAAAAGAAGATAAAAAAAAATGGGAAAAAGAGTTAAAAAGTGTAAAAGGATGATGATGATGATGATGATGATGGCGTAGTCGTTGTACGAGAGGGGGGGTACTAATGGCTGAATGTATTAAATATTAATAGTAGTATGTCGGGTTGCTGTCAATTATGGTTCGTTGAATTTAAATGTTAAAAATTTTTTTTTTTTATTCGCGTTAAAAAAATTTTTAGAAACTTCTATACGGTTGTTGTTTGTACAACAATCAACAACCGCAAAACAATTAAAAGATAATCAATCAAAAATTTTTATTATTAATTAATAACGGAAATCCTTAATAAAATTTTCTTTTTTTCTTTTAAAAAAAAAAATTCGTATAAAATTAATCACGTGACGTGGTGTCTCACACGTTCCAGTTTTTTTTTCTGGAAAAATTGTTTACCCGAGAGATAATAGAATCCTGAGAGAGACAACACTAAAAAAGATTTACAAATCCAAAATCGTAATTTGTATATATAATTTAAAACGCGTTAATATATCAAAAGCAACAACAACAACAACGACAACAAAAACATATCGATAATAATAATAATAATAATTTTAACCATAGAAAATTTATTTTTATTAATCGTTTATTAATTATTTTATTCATTTAAAAAAAAAAAAATTGTTTGTTTGTTGTTATCGTAACAACGGTTGTCGTTATCATCATTTTTTTTTTTTTCAGAAACTTGTAAAGGTAACAAACGGTACAAAATTAATAATGATAATAATAGTAAAATTATCTAATTACACGTTTATTTTACCAAAAATTGAATAAATGAATTAGTGTTTGTGTTTGTACTGTGTTTAATAATAATAATAATAATAATTTATTACGTAAATTTTTTTTTCTCCGAGGCGAGAACAAACAAACACAAAAAACATAAATTATGTAATTATAATATATATAAAACAACTCGAGCAATAAGTTTTTTTTTTACGATTATTTATTACGTCACATGCAAAGAATTAATAATAATAATAATAATAATAATATCATTACTTATCATTATTATTATTTTTTTTTTTTTTCACCTAAACGAGTGAATAATTTTTTGTAATTTAACACAAAATATAAAGAAATTTAATTAAAAATTATTTCTTAAGGAATAAAAATGACGTCATCAAAGGGATGAAGTTTTTATATCGTTGAGTGTAGGGGGAGGGGTGTGTGGAGGGTTTTAAGAAAGTGGCAGAAGAAAAAAAAACGAATGGAAATAAATTTTTTTTTTTTTTTTGTAAACTTGGAAAAAAAGCTTTACATGATTTTTTTTCTTTTTTCTTTCCTTTTCATACGTGAAAGAGAGAGAGAGATGGGGGATGAAATAGGAGGGTTTTCCAAAGAGTGATAAGGGTGAGGATGAAGGGATGAATTTTTTTTTTTTTTTTTTAATGGTTTCCCTATTAATTTCCTTGACCGAATTCAAATTATTTACGTTTGGCTAATTTTTTTTTTTTTTTTTTTTTATTTTTATTCATCAGCAAAATTTCCTCTTCCTTCGAACGAATGGAATGAATGAATGAATGATTGATTGAACGTATTCGATTCTTAAATTTTTTTTTTCTTTTCTTCCTTGAGGCTTATAAAGAAAATTAATTGATACATGTTTTAAGGGGGAGTGAAAATTCGCCTTTACTTTATGTATAAAAAAAAAACGTTTCGAAATGGTTACGTCATCAAAAATTTTTTTATAAAAGAAAAACCCGCGAAAATTCAAATTTTTAAATAAAAAAAAATTGAAAAATTTTTTTGCCACGCGTGTGCGAATAAGAAATAAAATTTTGGAAAATTTCATAAAAAGTATAAGAGAAAAGCATAGAGAGAGAGAGAGAGAGAGAGAGAGAGCTAATTATTCTTTGTTTTGTTGACATTAGCCATATGCTGTCTTTTGTTCTAGAACGTTCTACCAAATGCTACCACATGGGGATACATAAAAACCGATCCATCATTTATACTTTTTTTTTTCCATCCATTTTTCCAGATGTAGTTTGTTAGGATTTTAATTATAACCTCCCAAAAAAAAAATTTTTTTTTGAAAATATATTTTTTTTTTTCAAAAATTTAAATTTATAATACGAGAAAATGAATATGAGAGAGAGATAGATAGAGAAAGGGTTTTTCCTAATGGGAAAATAATTTTTTTTTCCTTTTTTTAGGGGAGGGAGGGAGGAAACGGGTGGAAGTTTCCTTTTCTTCTTTTTTTTGTTTATATTTATATTTATATATTAAAAAAAAAAAATGATTTTTGAAATCATTTTATCATTAGTTTTCTTTCTTTTCCTCCTCCTGCCTCCCTCCCTCCCCCTCTCCTCCCCGAACTCCCTCCATTTATTTTTTCGTGTAAATAAAAGAAAATTTCGTATAAATATATATCTAGAAAATGTTTTTGCGGGTTTTTGTATTTTTCCCTTTTTAATTTCCTTTTTTTTTTTTTTTTTTTTTTGTTTTTACCGAGAAATGATGAAAATTTTTCTTTTTCTAGTCGCACGATGAAAATAAATTTTACTTCAACAACCGACAAACATTTTTCAAGTGGTGGTGGTGGCAGTGGCGGTGGTGGTGGAGGCAAAGAGGGAGGAAGAAACCTTAAATAATTTTACATTGGGGGTTTTTTAGTTTTGTTGAATTTTATTTTATTTTTGTAAAGATGTAATCACCTCTGCCATTTTGAATTTTCGCATTTATTCGCATTGATATCTCTATTTTTAATTATTTATTTCTCTCTCTCTCTTTCTCTCTCCCTCCTTCTCTTTCTCTCTCAACGGAATAAATGAAATCGAAAGGTTAACAGAATAGAAAAATAAAGTCAGAGAGAAAGAGAAAGAGAGATGGAAAGAATTTTCAAGGCGAAAGTATAAATTTCAAATTATTATTATTATTATCATTATTATCATTATTAATTTTTTTTTTTTTGATACGGATCAAACCGGACAAAATTTAATGATGTGAAGTGGGATTTATTTTACGGGATCTCCTGGAGAAATGCGTTGGAGTCACAAACCTGGAAAAAGGAAAAATTAGATATTCGATACGGACCCGAAATTATCATTCATTAACGAAATAATTTATTAATAATAATAATGATAATAATTTTAATTACGAATTTTATTACGGATCGATAATAATAACAACAACAACCCTTAATAAAAAAAATTTGTGACGTCACAAAATGGTAGGTAACTCTCACGATTTGGCAATGTGAAAAAAAAAAACGAATAGATAAAATGTTTTAGTTTAGATAAAAAAAATTTGTGTGTGTGTTGGGATTTCGGTTGTTGGTTGTTGTTGTTAAACCCACGTAGATAATAAATTTAAGTTACGTTTAAGGCGGGTAAATGAACCAAGTACCTGTTTTTTTTACAATTACTGTTAGTCATAGATAATCGAGTTGTGGGTCGATTTGAGAAAAAAAAAATCGATCACGTTTTTTCTGGTTCCACGTATGTGTATCATTTTTTTTTTTTTTTTTTTAAATTTACATAATAATCGTAAAAAAGTTTATTAAGACCACACACGGAAGCGTAAAAAAAAAAAAAAAAAAAACAACAGACGGTAATGAAAAAGAAAATGAGGATGATGGTGGTTTTAAGGGTGGTGGTGGTGAGGGGAAGATCGAAAAAGAAGTTAAAAATTTATTTGTCGCTTACCTGGTAAAAAAAAAAAAAATGAGCGTAAAATTTTATGGAGGTTGTGAAAATACACACGAAGGATCCGCCTTTTTGATAAAAAAAAAAAAAATCTTCAAATATTTGCACGTTTAGCAGAATAAAATAAAAAAAAAAAATTTTCCCCTCCGTTTTCTTTTTCCACGATCCCAGCAATTTTTTTTTTTCTTCTTTATCGTCGATATGGATGATGATGATGATGGCGGTGGTGGTGGTGGTGATGGTGATGGTAACGGTGCCGATGGTGGTGGTGGTGGGGGTGATGTCGATGGTGGAGGTATTCGATTTTTCGGAAAGATTTTTCTTTTTTTTTATTGACTTTCAATATTCAATTTTTTTCCTTTTTTTTTTCAAAAGAAATAAAGGAGTTAATGTGGGGAGGATCATGCGGGGGGCGATGCGGGAGTAACATCGGGGGAAGGGGGGAATGCGAAGGGCAAGGGTACGGCAAAATAATAATTTTTTTTACTTTATTTTTCCCCCACATTTAATTCGCGTAGATAATTTTTTTTTATTTTTTTATTCCACATCTTTGGAACCGTGTTCGAATTTTTCTTATCACCATCGTTAACGCCATTTTTTTTCTCCAACCCCTTCCTCTCCCCCTCTTACCCTTAAAAAAAAAAAAAACGTGTTGTTTACTTATCGTTTGTTCTTTTTTTTTTCCTCACCGATTTTATTTCCATTCGATTCTTTATCATAAAACTTTTTCACCAAAAAAAGAACTTTTTCATTTTCAATTTTTTTCTTTCTTCTTCCACGACGCATCCGTTTCATCCTAAATTGATTGATAACATTTATTCAACGTGTCTTTAATCTTTTAGATATATTTTTTAAAGACAATAATTAATTAAATTCTTCTTCTTCTCCTTCTCCTTCTTTTTCTTATTATTATTATTATTCATCTTGCACGATTGTTTTTTGATGTTTGTTTGTTTGTTCATGAGTCGCGCGGAACTATTCAAAATCTTATACCAATGGAATTTTTCATGGAAACCTGGAACGAAAAACCATTTAAAATTCGATTTAAAATATTAATAACTGATAACCGTATGGAGCATATATAAATAATATAAAGATTACAAAATTTTAAATTTAAATGTTATTATTATTATTATTATTATTATTATTATTAATATTATTATTATTATTATTATTATTATTATTATTATTATTATTATTAAATTTATTCATTTCCAGTTCCAGCGAGACGGGAAATATAATTTCTTTTTTTTCTTTTTTTAATAAATTCATGAATATAATTATTTACACGACATTAAGTCATTTATAACATTTATTAACTTTTGTTATTATTATTATTATTATTATTATTATTATTATTAAAAAATTGTGTGTGTTATTGTTGTTTGTTATAATTCGCGCCATAAATTTGTTTTTTTTTTTCCCATTGCGTTTGTTGTTTTTTTTTTTTGACCTGTTTGTTTGCGTTTGTCCGGTACAAAAATTTTCTCGAGTAAAATTTGACTCTACGACAACAAACTGTTTGTTTTTAACAAAGTCATAGGAAAATTTAATTGTTTGTCTCTCTCTCTCACCTACGTCATTTTAACTGAAAAAATAAATTCTCCGTTTGTTGCGTTTTTTTTTTTTTTAATCGCACGATTAAAATTTTGACGAGTTGTTTGATTGTTGTTGTTGTTGGGTCACGCCGTACCTGACGAAAACATTTCAACCTCATTTAAAAAACACCTTAAAGGTATTTATTCGCTAACTGGTACATTTTTTAATGAATAATTCTTTTGTTTAAATTTAAAACTCTATGAAAATGAAGGACACGACTGGAAAAAAAAAAGTTTTCCAGCAGGAATTATCAAAAAAATAATTTTTTTTTTTACTGTTGAACATATAAAATTTAATCGAATCGAATTCATAAATTTCGTTAACAAACAAATTTTTAAAATTCATGTTTTTTTTTTTTTTTTATGAAGGAACAAAACGAAAACAAAACATAATAATAATAATAATAATTTTTTTTAATGAAGTAATTGCAAAAAAAAAAAATATTTTTTTTTATTGGGTCGTAAAAAAATTAACAACAAGGAGCAACAATATATAAGAGTATACACTAACAAAGAGGCCTTTTTTAAAGGGTCTAAAATTTTTTTAACAGTCGCCATAAATCTTATAATATCATCATCATCATCATCATTCGAAAAAACTACCTATTTAATAAATAATGATAATGATATCATCGATTTTTTTTTCTTCGCTTTTTTTTTTCTTAGGGGAAGGTGTGAGGGGAGGAGAAGGGGAAGGGGGTGAGGATATAAAAAAAAATTATATGCACCCAAAAGAGCAATAAAAAAAAGCTTTTTTTCCCCTCTCCCTCCCAGTTTTCTTTCTTTTTCCGAGGGATTTCATTGGAAGACCTGATATTAAAAGGTATTAAAATTGGAAATCGCGAAAATCTTTAAATTTTGAAGGAAAAGGAAAAGGAAAAATGCGTGCGTGGGTGGGTGGATGAGTGCGTGCGCGTGTGCGTATTTTCATAAGATTTTTTCTCCATATGATATTGAATTGTATTGAGTTGCGGAGTTTTTTTTTTTTTTTTTTTTCTTTGGGGCTCTGGAAAGACTTAATCGGGCTTATGAATTTCTTTTGTATTCGAACCCCTCTCTCTCTTTCTCTCTCTCTCTCTATGTGGTTTTTTCTTTTCATTTCCAGTTCAATATTTGCCGTCTGTGTGAGGATTTCAAGCTGATGCTGTCGTAGATTTTTTTTTTTTTTTTATTCATCATGAATAAAAATTTTTTTTTTTGTTCTCTACTGTTGGGGAGGGGAAAGCTAAGAAAAAACGTAAATAATAATAATAATAATAATAATAATAATAATAATAATAATAATAATAATAATAATAATAATAATAATTTTTATTAAGAAAAAAATTCTACGGTCGCTATTATTATTATTATTTTGACTCGGTTGCAAATTGTTAATTTTCAATGAGGTTTTTTTTTTGTTAATAAGATTCCAGGGGTCAGTGAATGGTGGTAGTGATGATAATGATAATAAAAGCATGACTAATCGCATCACCCTCTATAATTGCACATTCGTCGAAAAAAAAATTTTTTTTGTTATCGGAGTCAAGGGCGATCGATTCTGGAATGAAAAAAAAAAAAAAAAACAAAAAAACAAAAACTCGCGTGGGACGTTTGTAAACTTTGACCTTTCATTATTATAAACTCATCCAACTCTCGTTCAATTATTATTATTATTATTAAAACGGAATTTTTTTAATTCATTGAGGGAGTTAAAAAAAAAAAAAAAAGTTTTTTTTTTTACTGGAACACCTTGAGCTGTTATGAAGAAGATACAACAATAACCTTTCACCTCTTTTTAAATTGATTAAAATTTACAGAAAATGAAAAGAGAAAGAGTGAGAGAGGGGGGGTTAGTGAGAAAGAAACAATAAAATAATTTAAAACGCTGGAAGAAATAAAATAAATTTTTTTCCGAATGCAAATTTTTTTTTTATTATTAAAAAAAAAAAAAAAAAAAACTTAGCAGACGAATTCGATACTTTTTTTTTATTTATTTAGAATTTATTATGACGTCACAAATCCGAAGACATTTTTTTTTTTCTGGAATCAAAAACAAAACAAATAATAAAAAAAAAATTTCGTTTAAAAACTTTTTCGCTTATTTAAACTAAAAAAAAAAGTTTTCAAAAAATATTTTGACACTTTTTTAAAAATTCTCCAGCGATGGAAAATAAATCGTCATCGACTTCCCTCCCTCTCCTCCCCTTTCCCCTCACCCTCTCACTCTCTCTCTCGGAAAAAAAATAATAATAATAAAAAATTATTATTTAACTTTTCGTACCCTTTCATCATTCTCATAAAATCATCATTTTAACAGATAATTTCATTCACGGACAAAAAAAAAAAAAAACGTGGAACTAGCTAAAAAAAAAAAAAATATAAAAATCCATTTCGAACGGTCTCACAGAAAAAAAAAAAAAAGAAAAAAATCATCCTGGAAAATTGTGTATATCCAATTTTTTTTAATATGCATGCCTCGTTTGGAATTACTTTGTCTTGATATCCGTGAAATTGAAGCTGAAATAAAAACATTTTTAAAAATTCAATTTATGTTTTCTTATTTTTTTTTTTTTTTATACCGAGATTATCTATCTATCTCTACTAGTGAGTTTCATGATTATTATTATTATTATTATTATTATTATTATTATTATTATTATTATTATTATACTCTTCCATTAACTCTTTTCTTCTTATTTTTTTTTTCCCGTCGTCTGGAGAATTTTTTTTTTTTTTTACTATTTTTATTCCTTCATCGTGTCATGTCATCATCATCAACATTCGGAAAATAAAAAAAACGTAAACAATGTAATGACCTTGAAATCCTCCAGTTTTATCCGGAAACGTATGAAATATTATTATTATTATTATTTAATTTTATGAAAAATAGTTATCAAATTTTCCGGAGAATTAATTGATAAGAATATTATTTCGGATTAATTTTGTTATATGAAAATAGTATTGCACGGAAAAGAGAGAGAGGGGGGGAGAGAGTTAGAGAGAGACACGTATAATGTGTGGTGGTGGCTTTTGTCCAAAAACCCTTTTGGCGTTCCTGGAGTGTGTGTTTATACATATCGCTAAAAGAAGGTTAACCACCCTAACAGCGAGAAAAACAAGTTTTTTTTTTTGATAATAATTATCTGGAGTGATGTCATCATCATCATTATCATCATCATCAACCACCCATTCCGCCCTCACTCCTGGAATTGATATAATAATAATAATAATTTTTTTTTTTTTCCCAACAAACAACAAACAACAGTTTCGAAGGTAGAATTTTTCGATTATGCGGGCAGACGACGGTGTACGTCAGCGGTGATGACGTAAAAAAAAATGGCGGAAATTTTTTAACTTATTAATAATACGCGTTAATCCAATTAAAAAAAAAAAAAAATTTTTTTTTTTTTTTTCACTTTTTAACGAAATCCTCGTTTGTTTGTTTGTTTGTTTGTTTTTGTTTGTCTTTTTACGTCGTTTATATTTTAGTTCTCTCTTTTTAATAGTAAACCGCACAAAAAGGTTTTTTAATTAAAAAAAAAAAAAAAAAAAATTTTTTTTTCGTCTTGTTAAATTCGGTTTAAAAAAAAAAGTTAATTGGTAAATAGTAATCATTCGTTTCCGGTTTCGTAAAATTTAATTTTCTCTCTCTCTCTCTCTTTTTAATTATGCTTACGATTTAATATGGATTTAGTATTATTATTATTATTTGAGCACGCGCCATATTTAACAATAAATTTTTTTTTTTTTCGTGTCCGACGGAAAAAGTTTTTTAAGTTTTATTCTTAAAGGCACGAACAAAACGGGGCAATTCGTTAAAAAAAAAAAAAAGTAACAAACATAAAAAAATATGTTTTATGCCCGCGCCCGGGTTGTCGTCGTATATAGCGCTATAAAAATATAATGATAATAATAATAATAAAATTTGGGGCGTTTTGACGGGGAGCAACAAACGTCACATTAATTCTTTTTTTTTTTTTTTTTTTTTTTTTTTTTTTTTTTTTTACTTCATTTTAAATTTATGCATTTTTGTAACGGAAAAAAAAATGTCAGAACTTAAAACATTTGTCATTACTTTAAAACGAAACACACAACAACAACAACAACAAACAACAGAAAAAAAGAAAAAAAAAGTAAAACGACAAGCGTGAAAATAAAATTGGAAGAAGTAGAAGAAGAAGAAGAATAAAAAAGAAAAAATATTTTTTTTTGGTTTCCCTCGTGGTAGTAATTTCTTAAAAAAAAAAAAATAATATTCGTCTAATGCCACGACGTTTGATTTAACATTTATTTCTATGAATTTTTCTTTTTCTTTTGTTTCGATTCGGTTTTTTTTTTGGGTTGGAAAAAAAAAATCAGTTCACTCGCATGCAATTTTCTCAAGGTACGACGACGACTACGACGATGATGATAATAATAATAATGATAATGATAATAAAAAAAACGGGACAAAATTTATAAAAGTATTATTTAACAGGTAATAGTCTATACAGAATTTTTTTTCTTTTATAGAAATCACGCACGTGAACCGCCCTCGACACGAGTTTTTTTTGTATTACAAATCTTTATTATTATTAAATCTAATTATCAAAGAGAAGAAAAGAGAGAGAGAGAGAGAGAGACAGACACACACGCACACGCATGAATTTGAAAAAAATAAAAAAGAGTGAGAGAGAGAGAATGAAAGAAAGGAGTTATAACAAGGATTTTTTTTTTTCGTTCAATGCTAACAACATGTTTCGAAAATAATTTTTTTTTTATTTTTTCCACGTAATTAAGATATTTTCAATTTCGATGTAAAGACAAAAAAAAATTTTTTTCTAGAAATTTCGGCGGCCATTTTGTTTTTTTTTTTTTTTTAATTCACTTAAAACGAGAAGAAAAAATAATAAAAGAAAAAATAAAAAAAAAAATGCCCTGAAGGAAAAAACAAATTTAGAATTGTTTAAATAAAAAAAAAAAACAAACGATCGAGATAATAATAATAATAATAATAATAATAATAATAATAATAATAATAATAATAATAATAATAATAATAATAATAATAATAATGATGATAATAATTTAAAATCGATCTCGTTCCACGTCATTTTCGATCTCAGTCGTTATTTTTCTCCTCATTTTTTTTTTTTAACCTTCGACCATTAAATCGATTAAATTTTTTTTTACAAATAATTAAAATGTGATCTCGGATAATTAACAAAAAAAGAGAATTTTTCAGTCTGCATCCACGACGATGATTTGATTTTTAAAAAAAAACCGCGGGAAAATAAAAGGCGGCGGTGTGGTTCGAAGTGAAAATGATGAAAAAGTTATTAAAACGATTAAATAAATCAATAATTGGATGAAGTAATCGATTTTTTATTGCAAATCAATCGACTGACACCGTTTTGGAAAAACAACAACAAACAACAAACAACAACAACAACCTTGATTTAATCACGTTCCGCCTAAAAAAATTCCGTAATAACCGTTTACATTAATTTTTTTTTGTCTCTCCCGTAGGTTTCGTCCTCTTTAAAAAACAGTATATTTAAGTTTATTTACTATATGGAAAGTATAATTTAAATTAAAAATGGAGGCGTTCGGCGGGTTTAATATAGTCGGTATCGTCTGTCTATTATTTAATTATTGTTTTTCTTTCAAATACCCCCTTCTCTCTCCTTCCTCCCTCTCCCCGCACTCTCGTTTTTTTGTCGTTGTTGTTATAATCGATTGTTCACGATGCGTAATTATCGATTTGTATAATTATCATTTCGCGTTTTTCTTTTTCTCACAAATGGCCGCCATTTTTATTTTTCTTCTTTTGTCGCGTTTTTTTTTTTATTCTTATTTTTAAATCAATTATTATTATTATTATTATTAATCGTATCAAGGTGAAAATTTACATCGCAGGAAATTGTTTGAAAAAAAAAAAAAAAAAAAATTCGACAAACTAAATTTTAGTCGTTAACCTTCGAGAATATCGATAATATAAATTATTATTATTATTATCATTTATTTCTTTTTTTGTACGTCGCATAAGCTTAACACGTGCGAAATTAAAGAAAATTTTTATTTTTTTTTTAATAAAACGTCGAATTAAATTTAAAAAAAAAAAAAAAAAATTAAATTAATAGATTAATAAAATTTTATTTACATAATATTCAAACGAATGAAAGTTAATAATAATGATAATGATAATAATAATAATAATGAACGAGTTTTTGAGTAAAAAAAAAAAACGAGTTTTTGCATAGGCCGAAGGATTTCACGCGTTAAAATTTTGTAAAAAAAAAAATTTTTTGTGTCATTTAAAATATTTTTTATAACCGACATAATTGATAAAAAGTGATAATGATTTGACCTTGAATTTTTTATTATCAGTTACGTGATTAGAGGGACTTTAAATTGAACCCATAATAATAATAACCGTACGTGTTTCTTTTTTTTTTCTACCCTTCTCGAAATTTTTTCTGATGATGACAATAAATGAACGGTAGATGAATCGATTGATCGATCGATCGTTAAATAAAATTATCGTTGATTCTTTCATCTCTGTCACGTGTAATTAGGAGATGAAGAATGACTACGACCACGATGACGACGACTGTGTTGATAAAGAGAAGCCAATAGTCAAACACAGTTTTGGTAACAACAACAATCTCGAAAACTAACAATGGTACAATGATTAATAGAAGGAGGCTGAAAGATTGAATTGATGGAAGGGAAAAAGGCAGGGTGGAAAGCAAAGAGGGAGAGGGGGTGGGAGGGATGGAAGCAGGTAGAGAGCGAAGGGAGGCAGGAAGAAGAAAAAAAAAGATAAAAGTAACTGAAATTCATTAGAAGAAATAAGGGGAGGGAAAGAAAAAAAAATGTGGCGGTGAACCCGCGTGCGTGCGTGCGTGTGCGTGGGCGCGGGGGAGTGCGGGGGAGGACATTCTGCACTTGAACACACTTGTCGTCACTTCACTGGTTTTGAGTGTCTTATTAATAATTTGTCAGAGCGTAAATTTCCCTTCTTTTCAACCTATTAGCCAATGGAGAATCACCCATATAAATTATTATTATTTTTTTCTTTTAGAGTTTTCCCTTTTTGGAACGAAAAAAAAAAAAAAAAAAACTGATGAAAAGAGGGATAGGGAAAGAAAAAATAACGAAAGATTATTATTATTATTGCAATTTCAAACTGGAAAAGTGGAAAAAGAAAGAAAAGTAACAAGATGCATTTGATGGTTTCAAAACTTTTCGTCGCACGAATAAAACTTTTTTTTTTTTTTTTTTTTTGGGGTTTAAGGAAATATATATTAAATTTCCGAAAGGGGGGGGGAGGAGGAGGAGGAGAGAGAGTGGAAAAAAAATTGAGCTCTTCCCTAAGGAAGAGCGTGTTTGTGGGGGGCGGAGCATTATTGCCAAAACGTCAATTTTTTTTTTGAATTACAAAAAAAAAAAAATTCTTCGCACCTGCCAAAATTCAACGCGTATACATATTGAATATTAATTAGAAATTCGCGCGTTTTTTTTCGTTTGTAAAACGGAAACGCGTGCGTAATTTCGCACCTTGATTTTTTTTTTTTTTTTAATTTGAACCTTACGGAAATATTTTTTTTAAAGATCGAATGATATCAATAATAATAATGATAATAATAAACGTTCTCTTAATGAATAGGTACGGAAAATTTTCGTTTCACGGACGAACGAGTTTTTTTTTGGTTGTTGTTTGTCGGGATTGTTTTGCAGGTTTCTTTTAACCCTGTTTGTTTGCAGGTTTTTTTATCATTCTTCCTTAAACCAGTTGTTAAAGATAAAACCAGTTTTTTTTTAAATTTGAAAAAAAAAAATAATTTGGGGGGAAAGAAGAAAAAAAAAAGAAGAAGGGAGAAAGAAAATTATGACCGGGATGGAAATTTTTTTTAAGGTTTGTCTTAGTAATTACAGGTATTTTATTTTTAAAAGTAAAATAATAATAATAATAATTTTATAAAATTAATATTTATTTTTCAATTATTACGTACTCGAATTCTTTCTTTTATTCTGCTTACACGATTCATTGAAAAAAACCTGATTTTAAAATTTCGTAAAAAATTTTTCATGTGAGGTCTTATTAAGATTTTATTTCGGTTTCTTTTTTCTTTCTTTCTTTCTGTTTGTTGTTTGTTGTTGAAAAAGTAAAAAAAAAAAAAAAAAAAAAAAAAAAACAGGATTTAACGTGGAGACAGAATCAATCGATAACGGTTGATATGTTTTGATAAACAGTAAATAATATTTTTTAAGGCATATCAAAACGTACGAACGAAACTGATTTTTTTTTTTTTCAGTTTTGATTTTTTTTACCCGTATTGATTACACGTTTTTTTCCTTTTTTTATTCTTTCCTTTGCCTTTTTTTATTTCGATTCCTTTGTTTAAATTTATAAATATTAAATCACATAAATAATAATTTTTTTTTTTTTTTTTTAATTTTCAAATCGCTCCACCTACGTTTTTTTTTTTTTAAATTTAATTTATTAGGGGTAAAAAGCCGCAGGAAACAAACAACCAAAAAAAAAACCACCACAAAAAAAATCATCCGAATCAAACCACGAATCGATTGATCGATCGATGGATTGATTTATCGATCGATAAATCGATAATATAAAAAAAAATATATAATAACGAATCAATAAATCATATTTTTATGCCACGTTGATTGATTGATTGATTGATTTATTTTATTGAATGTGACTTAAAAATGATTGACGTGGAAAGTTGTCGTGGTAGTAGTAGTGGGTTAAAGTGACAGTAGTATAAAATATCGTGGCATTTGATTATTTTACTATGAATCACGTATTGTTTTAAGTAATTGTTTACTTACGAAATATCCCTTAACGAAATAACTCTTATAATCTTATCGAAGAGGGTCGTCATAAAAATTTATTTTAACAATAAACTATTATTATTATTATTTTCCTTCCAGTTATTTTTCTGGAAATAAACCAAAATTGGAAAAAAACGCGCGCGTACTCTCTCTCTCTCTTTCCTGCGTTTTTTTATTCATACATTTTGGCAATGCTATGTAGAAATAGTAAAGATTTATTATATATATATATATATTCTTAGTATCGAATCTTCTTTCGAAGAGCTTTTAAGTATAATCTTTACAAAATTGAATACAATAAAAATGATGAATGAATTAATAATAATAATAATAATAAAGTTGTAGACGATTGTTCGCCAAAATTTTCAGACTTTTCGGCTCCAATATTATTTATTTCCAACTATATATTTACATATAAAAATAATAATAATAAAAAAAAGAAATAAAAAATTGGATTATCATCGATCAGTAGATTTGTAATTATTTAAACGAGTGGGTTTGAGGAAGCTAATGACACGATGATGACGACAACGATTGATTTTAAATTGTCCTCCTTTTAAACAAAAACACTTGCAACGTTTTTTTAAGACCTTCGAAATATTAAACAATACATTGAAGTAGATCCGTCTCTCTCTCTCTCTCTTTTCAATACTATGAATCGTGGGTTGTAATTATTGTAAACATGGCGGCGGTATATACACAAAGGAATAAGCTACGATCTCCACCCCCTCTCTTCCACCCTTTCGAATTCATCATCATCATCGTATAAAATAATTATCGGATTTCAACCGGATTCGTTTTTACCATTTGTCGATGGATGATTCGTTTGTAAAAAAAATTACGTCACTCCTGTTGTTGTTGTTCTTGTTGTTGCTGTTGTTGTTGTTGTTGTTGTTGCGAAATTTAAAATTTTTCCCCTTACTTACTAAAAAATTTATGAAAAAAAGGACACTCAATTACTACGATCTAAGGTTTCAATCCATTAATTTTTATATTATTTTCCCCCTTTTAAACAAAACAACTGGAGAAAATTTTTTTTTTTTTTTCCAAAAAAACAATTCCACCCATTCGAATTATTTTTCTTTATAGTTTTGAAATAATTCTCCAGAGGATATTAGAGTGAGTGAGCGAGCGAGCGAGTTTTATAATACTATAATTTTATTATAAATAATAATAATAATAATATAAATTAAAATAACTGGAATATTATCGTCGTTCATTGAATTTTTATTGTCTCCATCAACCCATTTCCGTTTTTATTTTATTTTTGGTGCTGGAGAAAAAAAAAACTGGAGAAAAAAAAAATTTATGGGTTGTCGTTTACGGTATTATTATTATTATTAATAATAAAATTTTTTTTTTTTGGTTTCCGAAATAAAATTTAAAGAAAATTTTTTTGAAGGAAAAACTTTTTGAAAAAATGCTTCGAGGAAATTAAAATCAAATAATGTATTAAGTATGTAAAAAAAAATTCTTTTCGTTCGCCATTTTTATTATTATTATTATTAGTAAATGAAATTTAGGTTTTTCCGAAAAAAAAAAATTTTCTGGAGAAAGAAAGAAAAAAAAGTGAGGAAAATGGAGATTTAATTTCGTTCCAGTTTCACAAATTTCTCGCTCTTTTTTTTTGGAACGAAATAAAATTGTTAAATTATTATTATTATTACTATTATTTTTATTATTATCATTATTATGCGGTTAAGCTCAATCATTTAAAATGATTTTTTTTGTTTTCTCCAGCGCTGGAGTTTTTAAAATAAATATTAAAAAAAAAAAAAAATTATCAAGAAATAAATAAAAATCGTCACACTTTTCTTTATTTCTTCTGCTACATCTATTTCCTCACCCCATTTCCCCACTCCCTTCGCCATTTTTATTTCCTCCCTTCCTCCATTTTGTTCTGGAAAAATAAATTTTCGTCGACGGTTTCATTTCTTTCAAAAAAAATATTTTAAAAATATTACTTCGGTTAAGTTAAATTTTTTTTTCTTTCCTCTACCTCGTAATAATAATAATAATAATAATAATTAAAATTCGGTTACGGTAGTAGTTTCAAGCAGAAGACAAACGACTGTATTTTTTTTTCGCATAACAAATAATAATACGTATTTATTACGTCGCGCGTGACTTTTCCGGAAAATCACGTACGTAAAAAAAAAAAATTTTTTTTTGGGGAGCCAAAAAAACGACGTCGTCGTCGACGACGACGACGACGACATCAAAAGTTATAAATTTTACTTTCGCTTTTACAAACGACACACACATACATAAATATATAATTTTTACTTTTTTTTTGTGAATATTCTTGTTCTTCACGTATTTAAATTAAAGAAAAGGGAAAAGATTTAAATTATTGAGTCGACAGAACTACAACATACAACAACAACAACAAACAACAAACAACAACAATGACGACAACCTAAGATTTATTTATCTTATCTTATAAAACGCAGGATGGAGAAAAAAGAAAAAAAAAATTTTTTTTTTTTGGCAGACGAAAATAAAATCAAAACCGTTCGAGTTTGGCAAATAATTTAAAAAAAAATTCACGCGAAATTATTACTGTGATATTTATAGCTTGTGTATATATGAATTTATTATAGCGCTATAATAAAACTATTAAAAAAAGGAAATTATGATTTAAATTTTTTTTTTTTTACTACGTCTTCGAAAAGGGAGAGAGAGAAAGAAAGGGAAAGAGAAAAAAAAATAAATAAAACAAAAATAAATGTCGAAATGAGAGTGAGAGAAAGAGAGAGAAAAAGAGGGAGAAAAAATAAGAAATAGCAAAGGGGAAAAGAGAAAGAAAGAGAGAGTGATGCGAAATAGCGAGACAAAAAATTAAGAGAAAAGAAGAGCTTGGAAATAGCAAGAAAAAAAAAAAAAAGAGTAAGATTGGAATAGCATGAGACAAAATGAAAGAGAAAGATGAGAAATAGTAAGAGGAAAATGAGAGAGAGAGAGAGATGGGAAATAGTAACAGAGAAAAGAGAGAGAGAGAGAGAGAGTGGATTCGAATCCACAGGAAAAAAAAAAACGTTTGAAATGTATAAATTTTAGATACTTGAATATACGCATATATATATATATTAAAAATTTTTATAGCGCTTTAAAGTCGTTTATTCGAAAAAAAATTACAATAAAAAAAAAAAAAATTTTTTTTTACGATTTAAAAAGTAAAAAAAAAAAATAAAAAAAAACTGAATTATGAGGGGGGGAGAGGGAGGGGGCAAGGAGGGAAAACTGCGAAAATGCAAATAAAAAAAAAAAATTTTTTTACGATTTTTTAACTTAAAAAACTTTCAATATGAAACCCAACAAAAAAAAAACATTAAAAGGTTTAACGACTTTTTTTTAAATAATAATAAGAATTAGTTTAATTAAAAATCAAATTTCCGTTACGATTTTGCTACGGTTCAGGCGTTCAAAAAAAAAAAATTTGTTGCGATTCAAACACGTAAAAATTATCGCCAAAAGTTTTTTCACGACGCCATTTTTTTTTTATTTTAGTTAAAAACAAATAAATTTAAATATATTTCGTCATCACGTGATACTATAATTAAAGAAAAAACAGTAAAAAAAATTCGTACCTGAACGCACAACTGAAAAAACGTTTGAAACATTTAAAAAAAAAAAAAAATCCGCGAAAATTTTTTTTTCACTTTCAAACGTGAAAAAGCGAACCCGCATAATAATAAAAATTAAAAAAATTTTTTTTTTAATTTTTTTTTTTAATTTTTTAATCTCACGCAGCATCCTTAAGGACTCGCAAACAAAGGTTATCTCTTCTTTCTTATTTTATAATGTTTATTTAATGAAAAAAAATTTTAAGATGTCGTCGAATAATTAAAATTCACGCGCGTGCAAAAAAACAACAAACGACGAGATTACGAAGGAAAAAATTTTTTTTTTTTTAAAACCCGAAAAGTCGTGGAAATAGAATAAAATTTCAAAAAATCTCGTTCTCTTATTCTCTCGGGGGGCGGAGAGTGGGTGGGTGGGTGAGTGAGATTTCGATTATTTATATTTTCATACAAACTTAAGTCGTTAACTAAATTATCGCAAAAAAGAAAAAAAATCTCTGAATCTTAGCAAATTTAAATTGAAATTAATTTAATTATTATTTTCTTACAAGTGGGATAAAACCCTTAACGTCTTTTTTTTTTAATTCCACGTTAATTATAAAAATTCGTGACACGTTCTTTACCCCGCCCCTCTCTCCTCCCCTTGTCCCCCACGTTAATTCCCTTAACTATCCGCGAAAAATTTAAATTTTATAATAATTTATTAAAATGGCAGGCAGATTTTAAATTATAAAAAAAACAACGAATTAAGATTAAAAAAGGGAACGATTGATTGATTCATTCATTGAATGAATGATTGATTAATTATTTTTTAAATTATGTAATAGGAATTGTGAAATAGGCAGAGTAAACCAAAGAAAATACTCCCAAAACTGTTGAAGAAAATGTTGTCGTTGTCGTGTATTAAGAAATAAAGATAAAATTTTGATGAATAGAAAACAGTTTATCTGTTGACACTTTAAATCCATAATAAAAAGTCTGAGATGGGGGGAGAGAGGGGAAGGAAAAAGGAAAATGATGACGTAAATTTTAAGGTTTCAATTTAAGCATAAACGTGATGAAATGACGACGTCATTTTGAAACGATAAGAAAATTATTATTATTATTATTATTATTATTATTATTATTATTATTATTATTATTATTATTATCCTTTTCTAAAATTTTCAAAAAATGTTTAATTTTTTTTTAAAACCACCTGGAGAAATTTTTCTCCAGTGTCAAAAACGAATGCGATGACCGAATTTCCTTTGCGTTAACCGTAAATCGAATTTTAACTTCACGATGATAAAGTTTTTGAGATTTTAATAATAATAATAATAATACTGGATAAAGAATGATTGTAGTAGTGTGTTAATATTTGAGTTGCACTCTTTCGAAACGTGGCAGGAATAATTTTCAGACTTTTTCCTTTTCCATCTAACACTCGAAATCATTAACTCTGTAAACAAATAAAACGTTCCAGTCTCAAATGAATTAATTTTTCAAAGTTATCCTGGAATTTTTTCCAAAAAAAAAAAAAAAGTTTTTTTAAAAGTTCGTGAACGTGCGAAAGGAAAACAAAATGCGTGTGATTTAATAAATATTCGGGGGAGGGGTGGGGGAAACAAACGACGACGCATGATCGTGTCTTTAGAAAATTAATTATTTTCTTTTTTTATCATGGTCATAGAGTTATAAAATACGATTTTAAGCTACTGGGGAGGGGGGAGGAGACATTGAATAATTAATTTCTTTTTCTTTCTCTTTTTGTTTATTCGATACGCGCACGCACACACGTCATTGATAACATTATTCTTGACAATAATGATTTAAGTAATTAATAAAAAATTATTATGTCGTGGTCGTAGAATCGTTTCGTAGGCGAGTTTTTCATCGTACAATTTTCAAATAGAAAATTTTTAATGTCATAATAATGATAAATTTTTTGTAATATTTATAAATGGAGAAAAAAAACTTTTGCGAAGGTTTATAAGCTATTGTAATTGTCTTCTGACACTTTAATTTTAATCGTTTTCTTTTTCCTCCTTTATTATCACGAGTATCAAAGTGGTTCGAGATGTTTTTTTTTTTTAATCATCGACAAAAAGGAAGAAGAAAGTAAATGTTTAAAAATTTTAATTTTTTTTCCGGTTTTTAAAAATTTCGAAATGGAAAAACTATATCAGATACTTTGGGTTTAGCCCCACGAATTACTCACGTGTGATAGTTTTGGAAAAATTGTCTAGTTCCACGACTTTTGACGACAGCAAAAAAAAAAATGTCGCAGTGTGTGAGTGTATCAAATCTTTAAAATATTATTAGTTCTTACATTAAAATTTATTATTTAATTTTTTTCAAACGATATAAACCTCTTTCTCTCTCTCTCTTCCTCTCTTCCCCCTACCTCTCTCTCTCTCTTTCTTTTCTCTCCTTCTCAATTTCTTTAAAATAAAATTTCCAGTAAAAAAAAAAAAAATAGAGAAAAAAAGAAAGAAAAAAAAACTTGACTTAATAAGTTTTGTTCATAAAAATGAGTTTTAAGAAAAAAAAAAAAAAAGTTGGCAATCCTGGTGAAATTCTATTCTATTAAATAAATTTTCCATTTTTTTTCTTTTTTTTTCATGGAAAAAAATAAAACAAAAGTTTAAAAAAAAAAAAAAATTTTTTTTTCTTCTTTTCCCCGACTTCATTGAGAGAATAAAAAAAAAAAAAAATTCTAAGAAATAAAAGATTAAAAAAAAAAGGAGAAGAAATAATAATAATAATAATAATAATAATAATAATAATAATAATAATAATAATAAAGAGTTGAAAAAGATTTTTGTAGGTAATAAGCTTTTTTTTTTTTAGCTCATTAAAAGAAAAGTAAAAAAAAAAAAGAAAAGAGAGAAAGAGAAAAAGAGAAAAGAAAAAGATGGCCTCCAGAATTTTTCACGTAAATAAAAAAAAAAAAGAAAACCTAATTAAATAATTCGACGTGAGTCCTCGCGCGCGTATGTGTGTGCGCGTGTACAAAAACCAAACGGGAATTAGATTCCGCCATTTTGTTTTTTAATAAACAAAACAAAACAAAAAATTCGAAAACAACAACAAGAAAAATGTTTTTCCATTGATAATTCATGTTTTATATCCTTTCTTGATGTGATTCAAAATCTTTGAATCGTAGCAAAAAAAACTCATGCGCGTATGTGGGTTATATTTCATCTATTATTCACTATTTAATTATGTATTTACGGGTTAAATTATCAAATCCGTAAAATGAACCGTAGCAATAAAAACTGAAGAAAAATCGAGAGAGAAAAAAAAACATTTTAATATTTTTTTAAACTATAGCAAAAACCATAAATCAAATAATTTGTCTTAAATTTAAATAATAGAAAAAAAATTTTTTTAAATTATTTTGCGGCCGTTAAAGTTCTCAGCATTCGTTTGACAAGTACTCAATGAAATCAAGTTCGAGTTTTCCAGGTATGTAAAAAAAAAAAAAAATACCCTCCAGCAAATTTTTCGTTTTCCAGCCTTCAAAGTTAATTTTTTTTTTTCTCCATCGTAATTTGTTTTTTTAACTCGACTTTTATAATTTGAAAACGGTACCGTATCAAGGTTTTATTTTTTTGTGTATCAACAATTTCGTCCAAAGTTTTACAGTAAAAAAAAAAGCAAAAAATGAATTCCAGCAAAATTACGTTTAAGAAAATTTAATTAATTAATTAAAAAAAAAAAAAATTAAAATTAAAATTTTCTAATTTAATTATAATTAAACGATTCGAAAAGCACAACAACAGCAACAGCAGCAGCAACAACAACAACAAAATTTTTTTTTATATATTCATATTTAGTCGAGCACGTTATTATTATTCGCCGTAGCAAAAAAAAAAGAAAAACGAGAGCAAAACTTTTTTTTTTTTTAGCGTAAAATTACATTTAAAAAATTTATTTGTCATTTTCAGAAAATTCAACTTTGTTAAAACCTTGTTGGCAGCAAAAAAAAAAATTTTTTTGTTTTTTTTTTGCTGCAGGACTTTTTTTTTTTTTGCTGTTGTTAAAGGACGTTTAATTTAAAGAGACACACAATCAATTTTTTAATATTATTTTTTATAACTTTTTTTATTATTTTATTTTACGAGAGGAAAACCTTTTTTCTTCAGGTTGCTTCCTTTTTTTTTTATCAGTTTGTTTGTTTTTTGTTATTCGGTGATAAGAGGGGAGGCGGTGGGGAGGGGGATAAGAGGGGGCAAGGGGATAAGGGTGATAAGAAAAAAGGAAGGAATTTATTCGGAGTTAAATTTTTTTTTTTTTTTTTTTTTTTTAGGTCGTTGTTTTAAAGTCGTTTGAAAATTTTTTTTTTTTTTTTACGAAAAAGGTCGAACGAAAATTGTCCGTTTGTTCGGTTGTTATTTGACAGTAAAGGAGTTACAAACAGACAAACAAACAACAAACAAACAACGAAAAAACGAACAAAAAAAAGGTTTTTAATTATACGAAATGCCTTATTACGCGTCAATCAGGTTTTGGAATTTTACTTGTTTTCCGGAAATACCTTTTTTTTTTTTTCTCTCGATAAACTTTTGACCTTCTTCTTTTCTTCCTTTCCCCTCCTTTTACATCCCCCAGCTTCCCTCCTACCCCCTCTCTCTTCCTCCCCCTCCCTCTCACCTTTTCTTTTTATTAAGAATTATTAACTTTTTACTTTCACCTCTTCCCTTTCCTTCTCCGTTATTATTTTCGCATCGATTTTTTTTCCCCATTCTTCCCTCTCCCCCCTTACATTGAAATACGTTCGCGTTTTTTCTCTTCCCCTTTCCCCCTCCACAAATATTATTATTATTAATATAACAAAGCGACAAACCAACTCCTTTTTTTTGTTATAAAAATTAAAAAATATTTTACTTTACGATTGTATGACGGGTGGGTTGGGAGTGGGGAGTTGAGGGGGGGAGGGTCGTAGGGGGGGTTGTGATGGTAGGCGGGGATGGTTTTTTTTTTTTTTTTTTTTTTAGAAAATGAAAAACGGAAAAAGTAAAAAAATACGAATCGACAAAAAAACAAAAAAAAAAAGTATTTTTTTCCAATTAAAATAAAACCGGATATTAAAAGCAAATGAAAACCTTTTCCGCTTTATTTTTTTTTTGTTTTTGTTTTTGCTTTTTTTTTTGAAAAAAAAATAAAAAATGGCGGCGGTTACGAAGCGGTCGGTGAGGAGAAAGAGAATCTGAATGGAGTGGGGGAGGGGAGGGTTGTGAGAAAAACACGAGTCTTATTATTATCGTACTAATAATAATAATAAAATATTTTAAAGGGAAATAAAAAAGTTTTATTAATAAAATTTTTAAAATGTTGTTATTACAATAATAATAATAATAATATTATTAATAATAATAATAATGATGATAATAATAATAATAATGATGATAATAATAATAATAATGATGATAATAATAATAATAATGATGATAATGATAATGATAAAAATACCAATAGAACGTTTTTTTTTTAAATTAATCATAAAAGTAATAAAATTAACTTTTTCCTTTTTTTTCCTTTTTTTAAAGTTTTTCAAATAAATTTTTTTCTTTTGGTTTTCCCCCGCGACCCTTACACACCCTACCCTCCCATCCCATTTTTTATTCGTTCTCATAAATTTTAAAGGAAAAAAAAAAAAAAATTAAGTAATACTCTGAAACTTCACCTTCGTGTATATCTTCGTGATATAACTTATAAATTATTTAATTATCTTTTAACATGGTTGCGTCTTCTGCTTAACTCCATCGAATGATAATAATAATAATAATAATAAATAATAATAATAATAATTTTTTTTGTTTTACTGAAATTTCAGATAATCTTTTTTTTTACTTTCACGAAGGTAAATTACATTTCCGGTCGTTGCGTCGTTCATTCCTACAGATTATTATTATTATTATTATATTCATTTTAAAGAAATGATTAAAAAGTTTTTTTCGTTTGATAAAAAATTTTCCGCCATTATTTGCGGTCGTTTACTAAATAATAATAATAATAATTTTTCAATTGTGGAGTTTTCTTTTTTTTTGAAAATTATCGATTCGCAAAAAAAATTTATAAATGAATTCTTATTGTTATGATTTTTCCTTTGTGCTTTTTTAATCTGGATAATAATAATAATAATGATAATGATGATGATGATGATATTTTTAAATAATTTTTGGAAAGGGAATTCTGGAAAGGAAGAAGTGACGGAGTTCGTGCTGCGATACGAGCATCGCGTTTTTTTTATATATCGTTGGTTATTAACGATCCTGATAAATAAAAAGACGTATTTAAAAATTCTGGACAATTTTCTGGATAAAAAAAAAAAAAATCGAACGTTTATTCGTATGCGAGAGTTTTTTTTTTTTTTTTTTTGTTTTGTAACCCGACAAAAATGTTGCAACTTATTCCAATTGAACTGGAAAAAATTCGTTCACACATGAACAAACATGTCCGCGGTGATTTGTTATTCACGCATCAGAGAATCAAATTTCGAATTTAAAAATAAAAAATTATTTTTTTTTTTACCCTTTTTTTTTTTTATTTTGTAAATTTCGTCCGTGAGAGATCACAAAATGTTCACAACAACAACAACAACAACGACAAACATTTTCCAGTTTGGAAAATGTTTTTTTTTTCTTCCCCCCCCCGTTCGTTTTATTATTTACGAACAACAAACAAAATCAAACACGATCGACGACAATCGTTGAATTCTTATCACATAAATAAAAGCAAATTAAAAAAATGTTTTTGTTTTTTTTACTTTTTTCTCGTTTGGAAAACTCAAAATAATAATAATAATAATGATGATGATGGTAATAATAATAATAATAATATTAAGTTTTAGTTAAATTTTCCAGAAAGTTTTTTTTTTTGTTAATTATTTAATCGTTTGTAATTTTTTTTTTCCAAGTTTTGGTCATGATTTACACGAATTACGATTGTATCTTTATTTGTTAATAGAAAGAAAAAGAGAGAGAGAGAAAGAGAAAGACAGAGAAAACGATTAAAAAAGAGAGAGAAAGTGAGAGAATGTCAAAGACAAAAAAAAAAAGAGAAATGAAATGACATAAAGAAAAATCGTAAGAGAAGAAGAAAAAGAAAACAGAGAGAGAAAGTGAAAAAAAAGACTGAATTAAACGGAAAAGAGAGAAAGAGAGAGAGAGAGAGATAGATAGAAACAGAGAGACAGAGAGAGAAAGAGAGATAATCGAGACGTTAAAGGTCTCCTGTAAAAAAAAAAAAAAAGCTAAAAATCAAACATTCGTTCATTCATTCATTTATCGGAATTATTTATATATATTCAAACAATCAATCAATCAATCAATCATAAAAAAAAATTAAATAATTGAATGAAAATAAAAAGTAAAAAAAAAGTAAAAAAAAATTATTAACAATATAAACGGATGAAGAAGAAGAAGAACACCTGTTGAACGATAAAATTTTTTTTTAAAAACTTTTTTTCTTCTGTTTCAATTTTACACCTGCCAGGTTTTATATTTCTAAATTAATCGAAAAAATTCATTTAAAGTGTGCTTTTTTTTTCTCTCTCTCTCTCTCTCCCCCTCCCTTTTCTTACACTTTTTTCCAAATCCCCTACCCTACCTCCGCCATTTTCTTTTTTGATCCGTTGGAGAAAAAACAAAAACGATAGATATTACCACATGAAAGATAAGTTTTTTTTCTCTTTTTTATTTATTATTGTCGACGTGGCATTAGATATTATTAATACATCATAATTAAATTATTAAAACACTTGTTATTAATAATAATAATAATTCATATTTAATAATAATAATAATAATAATAATGATAAAAAGCTTGTCTTTTTTTTTTCTCATTCTCTCTATCTTACATTTTTTTATTCTTGTTTTTTTTTTTGTAATGTTTTCGTAATTAATAATTAAAATCAGGCTAGACAACATTAAATAAATAAATAAATAAGTTGGTAATAAGAGCAAAAAATTTATTTATTTTTAAAATTCATTACCGTCTATGAATATACATTAACATTTTTTTTTTTTTTGAAAAAAAATAATCTCGATAAATTAAATTTATTTTTGTGAGTTTTTAATTTGTTCAAAAGCACGTTTTATTATTATTAATATTATTATTATTATTATTATTATTATTATCAAGAGAGAGAGGAGGCGGTGGAGGGGAGTAGAAAAGAAGGGAAGAGAGGGCCTGGAAGAATCCGTCTGGTGATGAATAAAATCTGGTGACGTAAGAGTCAAACTTAAACGTAAAAAAAACGCACTCATAAAACATAAATAAAATTAATTTATAACGTTTTTCGACGCGCGTCGTCGTCGTGTATACGTCTCCTGCCACGTTTTTTTTCCCTCACTATTTCCACGTCTATTTAAAAAAATTTTAATTTTTTGGATATAATTAACGAGGATAAGATTTATTAAACTTAATTATATATATATATATATATATATATATATATATATATGAATAATTTGTTATGACGTTTTATCATTTTTTTTTGCACGAGTATTACCAACCTTAAAAAAAAAACTATGATAATGATAGCCCGATAGAAAAACCAGTTAACCTTTCGAATAATAATAATAATGATAATTAAATAAGTGTTAAATTTTTTTTTTTTGCATGAAAAAATGGCGAGAGATAATTAAAGTCACGTATAAATTAATTTTAATTAGTATTATTAATAAATTTAATCAATTAAAAATGTCGCCACTATTTTAAACTCGTAGTACAGGTGGCGGTTTTATTTTTACACGTGACATAGGTACGCGGAAAATGATAATAATAATAATTATTATTATAACGGGTTTCTTACGAGTTTCCGCGTTTAAATGGGAAAAAAAAAATTGAAACGTCAAAAAATTTTTATTTTGTTTTTTTTATTTTGTCGACAATAGATTTTGACGACATTTTTGCGACAAAAATAAAACCGACTTTTTTTTTGTTTGTTTGTTTTGTCGATTACATTAATTTACATAAAAAACATAAAACGCAAAACAAAAAAAAAAAACATAAAAAACATAAAAAACATGTTTCCGATTTTACATGTAAAAAAAAAAAAAGTTGACATTCCATTTTTTTTTTCCTCCGCTTGTGCGTGAGTGTCCGTGCGTGCATGAGTGCGTGAATACGTGCGTGAATGCGTGCGGTGAATACGAACAAACAAGAGATATGTAAAAGAAGAACGAACGAAAAGTTTACTGCTGGAGAAAAAAAAAAAAACTTTGACGAGGTTCGTGCGACGGATATTAAACCGTTTAAAATTATTCAATTGAATTTACATTGAAAAGTGAAAAAGTTTTTTTTTTTCGGACGTTTTAACTCGGTTACCTTTTCTCCAGTAAATAAAATTTTATCCAGCCATTCGTTTTTTCCCTCCTTTTCACCACTTTTCCAACACACGCACACCCTTTTTATCCATGATAATTTTTTTTGTACTTATAAAATTAATTATTTTGTCCAGTCGATTCTTATTTTAATCAATTAAAGAAATCACGCGCGAAAAAAAAGTGTAGTAATAAATTCGCTGGAGAATTTTTTTTTAAAGTTAAAAACCTGGAAATGTATTCATTCATTTCAAAATTTTAAATCTATACGATTAATAAAAAAAAAAAGGGGGAGGGGAGGAGAAAATCAATCATTTGAGATTTTCATTATTCCTTTTTTTCTTTTTTTTCTTTTCTCCTGGAATTTCTAGCCTGGAGAAAAAAAAAGGTTTACTTTTGGTTGGGCCGTTTTCGGTGTATGGAATTTTATACGATTCTTTTTGATACATTATGGTCGAAGGTTTCTAACGAGAAAAGAAAGGTATAAAAAAAAAAAAGAAAAAGAAAATAATCTGGTTTTTAAACCCTGGAGAAAAATGGAGAAAGAAAAAAAAGGAAAAACTATTTATGAAAATACATATATATAACAATCTTTCATTTTTCTCCAGAGAAATTTAATTTAATTTACTTTTAACTTTAATTTATAAAAAAAATGTGCGTATGAAATTCGATTTTTTTTTTTATTCTGGAGAAAATTTAAATTTGGAGACAGGACAACGCGTAATTCGCGTCGGATTCGTTACGCGTAATAAAATTTACGTTTCATCATTCGTCGATAATGATATGAAAAATTTTTTTTTTTTCCCCAATCTCTTCTTCGATTGGTCCAGATGATGACGATTTGATGCTGTAGATTTTTTGTTGTTATCAAAACAGCAAACAAACAAACAAACAAATTTTGTGTTTTAACGCGTGTATTTAGCAAATGATTTATTATAGTCGCTGGAATAATAAAAAATCTTTTTTGAAAACAAGGTTATACATTATTATTTTTAATAAATTAATAAAAAAAATTCTTCTTCTGACACGTTTGTTTGAAATGTATCCGTGTAAAAAGGGCATAAACGTACGAATAAAAATATCCAATCGTTATCGTTTTAATTTATTAACGCACGGACTTCATTTATAAAAAAAAAAAAAAAAAAAAAACGCTACGCACTCGTCCTTTCGTTCGAATATATAGTGCAGAAGTGCGGGAGTATTTTTTTAAAAGATTTTCGAAAGTGAAAATGGAGGAAAAGTAAAACTCGAATATTTTTTTTTTTAAATTTGTCTTCCAGGTATGAATTTCACCTGCTACCACGCGAAGACGTTTTCTTATGTGCAAAAAAAAACCCGACTGAAATCAACTTTGCGACGGCGGCGACGACGACGGCTTAAGTTTATTATTATTAATATTATTATTATTATTATTATTATTATTATTACGCGTAGGAGTTTCGCGGCGTTTTTTTTCCTCTTAAAAAAAAAAATTTTTAACGACTCCGTTGCCTTTTTTTTCTTTTATAACTTTCACTACTGCGGTAGCGTTTTTTTGGTAGCAGTAGTGGTAGCAGTGGTAGTAGTGTGGTAGCAGAAGAGTGGTAGCAGTAGTGGTAGCAGTAGAGTGGTAGCAGAAGAAGTAGCCATTTTTTTTTATTTACGATCGCGAATAATGAAAAATAATGTGTTTAAACGTTTGCGTTTGAAATAAAGCGTACGCGATTATTTGATCGTGATTGTATACAAATGTTTGTTTGTTCGTTTGTACCCGTCTACAGCGTAACGTTAACAAACAGGAAACAATAATAATTTTTTTTTTTTTAAATCGAATGTAGAAGCAAACAAAAATTACCGCAACGGATTTTTCGAACCGTTAAAAAAAAAAAAATTATCAAAACCGACATTTAATCAAATTTAAAAAAAAAAAAAACGGTTTCAAGGTTATAAATTATTTATAGTCTATAAATTGCGGTAAATTTTTTCTGTTTTTATAGCTCAAATATTACGGAGTCATTAAATCTCATCGGATCTAATTTTTTTTTTTTTTTTGTAAAAATTTTTAATTTTTTAAACACAATTAAAACGGGGAAAAAAATGGCGGTAACGTTGGTAAATATAACTAATTACACGGTTCAATAAAAAAAAAAAAAAGGAAAAAAAATTGAGTCGAGATTGAATTTAATTGTACCTGTATGTATGTTTTATTATTATTATTACATTCGATACTCGAAAATAATACTATCGAATATAATCGAAAATCAATTTGCGTCGGTGCCCCTGCCTCGCCCCTCTCCCTCCCCGTCTTCCTTCTTCCTTTTACAAATTATCTATTCGCCTTTTCTCTCTCTTTCTAACTGCAAATAGTCGTTAATTAAACTCGTTTTTTTTTTCGTATTTGCTTTTCTTTTTCCCTCCTCGACCTCGACTTCCTCTTACCCCCGTTGGGTAAAACTTCATACCTGAACGATCAAAACCATTTTTTTTTTTTTTATGTTCACATTTGTTTAATCGTTGAATTTCTGGTTCGTGTCGTGGAATTAAAAAAAAAAAAAATTCCTGGGAAAAAATAAAAAAATTCCAACAGGAAATAAAAAAAAAAAATTTTTTCCCACTCTCTCTCTTTCTCTCTTTTTTACTTCCCTTATTTTGTATATTATCATCATCATCATCATGGTGAAAAGGTTTATTTTTTACCTTTTTCTCCTCCCCTCCCCTTCCTCCTCCTCCCCCTACTTGTTTTTATTTATTTTTATTTCGTATTTATATATTTGATAAAACGAGTAAAAATAAGTTTTGTCGTGGTGGTGGTTGTAGGGGGAAAGAAAGAGGAAGAATTTTCCGAGTTTTCTCTCTCTCTCTCTCTCTCTTTCTCTTTTTCTTTAAATGTGAAAAAAATGTAAAGTCATCATTTACAAATTACAATTTCGAAAAAGAAAATTTTTTTTTTTTTTCAAAATTTGTTTTAATAAAAAAATATTCGAATCGAATTTTCATTTTTTTTTTTTACGAATACGAATAAAAGTGTAAGAGAGAGATAGAAATTGTTTTGTTTTATTTTTACCGTTATTATCATCATCATCGTCGTAGTAATAATAATAATAATAATCGTTTTCTTCGGATTTAATATTACACATGAAAAAGTTAAAAGTTTTTTTGTTTCTAATCCTTTACTAGACTGACTAATTTTATTTTATTGTAATTTTTTTTTTTTTATTAACGTTATAATCGTAAAAAAAAAAAAACAAAAACAAACAAAAATTTTTAGGTAACAAACAAGACAAACAAACGAAACAAACTTGATGACAACGTGAATATTTCTAAAAAAAATTCGACATATGTAATTTTTTTTTATTTTTATTTTTATTTTCATATTCAAATCGTAATAAAAATTTATATACCTCTCATCGACAAACAACAAACACAACAACAAACAACAACCAATAATAATAATAATAATAATGAAAATTTGTAAAACACAGGTGTTTTAAATTTACCCGACAAAACAGGAATCAAAACAGGACGACGACGGCAAATCGTTACATAATAAAGAAAAAAAAATTTTTTTTTCTTTTTACTTTTTATCTTTACTTTTTTCTTTTTATCAATGTATCACGTGACTTAAAAACTTTATTAACAATTTTATAAATTAATTAATAAATAAATAATTAATTAATTAATATAATTAAAACATTTGATTATCAGAAAAAGTAATAAAATAACGACGACGATAACAACGGCGAAGATGATAATAATCAAAATGGCGGATAATAATTTTTTTATTAAAAAAAAATAAAACTAAATAACAATAATAATAATAATAATAATAATGATAATAATAATGATAATTAATCATTGTGAGGTTGAAAAACAAGTAATAAATCATGTAAGAATATGTTATAACAAAAATGGAGAAACGGGAACACAACACACGTTAAAATAAAAATGGATTCGAAAAAAAAATAAAAAATTTTTTTCTTCTGCTTTTAAAAACAAATCAAGTGTTGTATACCGTTCACGAATCACTCGTCCAGTGTAAAGCATAACGTTTACCTTTTATTATTATTATTATTATTAGTCTTTGTTAAAATGACTATGACGTCATAAAAGAAAATCGTCGTTTGAACGACGCCACGTAATATCGAAAAGCAAAAAGCAATAACGTCATACCATGAGTTTCTAAGGGTTATTTTATTTTTTAATCGCAAACCCCTTCCCCTCCTCCCCTGCACAATTTTTTATTCTTTTGTTTGAAAAAAAAAAAAAAAAATTTACGGTTATTCGGGGAGGCGGGAGGGTAAAAGAGAGAGAAAAATTTCGGTTAATGATAAAATTGATTAACGTTTTAATTTTAAAACCAGCCATATTTGTAGTTTATGAAAACCCGTTAATGTAGAGTTTATTTACTCTATAATAAATAACGAAAAATATATTTTTTTTCTTTTTCTATTACTTCCGGTTTAAAACGGTTTTCCAAATTATTAAATTATTTTTTTTTTAAATTCCCGCGCTAATGTCGTACACCTAAACGTACTACGATGATTTTCAATTCGTTTTGTTGCCATTTTTTTTTTTTAATCGAGAATCCGCTTGCACAGGAAATGGATCAGACGAATTCTAATAATAATAATAATATAATAATTATAATTATGTAGTAATAATAATGATTATTATTATTATTATTACTTGAATCGTGTGATTGGCTAATTTTTATTACAGTCATTATTTTAAAAATTTATTATTATAAATTTATGACTCTCGTAAAAGGCTTTTGTGTGTGTTTTTTTTTTAACGTGGAATTAGTGCCAAGTCATGACTATTGGAAATAAATTTGATGTTTATCACACTTCTTAGTAGTAGTAATAGTAGCAGCAGACACCCGCTTTCGCACCTTTAAAATTTCCATTTTGTAAATTACAATTAGTAAAACGGTAAAAAAAAAAAAAAAATTGGGGCAATCATCGACGAATGCGCGTGTGCGGAAAACGCACAAAACTATTTCCGGTTATTTTCGAAATTAAAAAATCAACATTTAAATCTTTTCAGTCAAAAACAACAACAACAACAATAACAATAACAATTGATGATAATAATTTTAAAAATGATTGCTATGGTTAAACAATATTGTTTTTATAGGAAAACAACTTAATTTGCGGTAATACAAACAAACTCAAACTGGTGAATTTTCCCATTTATGATCGACGATACGATCGTTTTTGGTCGTAGCAAACCAACAAACAAACAAACAAACAAAACAATTTTTCTTTTTTTTTTTTTTGTAATCGAACGCGACGGTATAAAAATTCTTTTTTCTTTCCCGCCTCCCTCTCCCCCTCTCCGCCTTTTCCCCTTTTTATTTAATTTTCGAAAAAAAATGGCGGCGGCGGCGGCGGCGGCGGCGGAGGGTCATTCATAGCAAATCTTTTTAAGAAATCAACGAAACGTAATAGAAAAAAAAAAGTTTATTGAATGAAATGAATTCGAATCATTCGAACTACTCGTACAAAACTAATTCAAAAGTTCGAGTGTGTATTATCATCATCATCATTATCATGATCATGATCATTGTGCGTGTGCGTGTGCGCGTGTAAAAAATATTTTTTTCGGTTTCTACTTCTCGGCGGGATTCAATTTCAACTTGGAAAATTTTATTGATGATGATGAATTAAATTTTTTTTTCAATCGGACATTTTTTTTTATCGATTCTCTTTTCGAAACTTATTCGTTAAGAAAAGAAAAAAAGAAAAAAGTTATGAAAAGAGATTGTGCGTGTGTGCGTGCGTGCGCGTTTCCTTTTTTTTCGAAAAGAATTAATCGGGTAATTAAAACACGTTTAATTTTTTAAAAAAAATTATTTATCGCAATAAAAATATCAAATTCGAGTGTTAGAATCGATCGATCGATCGATTAATCGAATTTTTGTTTCGAGAATACAACCGAATTATTAAAACAAACGGGAATCAGTTCGTTTACCTTTTTTTTCTGTTTTATGGCGCGTAAAAATGCAAGCACGCACGCACTCACGCAAGAGAAAAAAAAATTTCAATTGAAATATAATTAAATTTGCCGTTTGTTGTAACAAACAAACAAATGCATCCGTCATATATATATATTTTTTTTGGGGGCTTTATATAGAGATTGTCCAGTTTTAATTTTAGGTTCCAGCTGGAAACCTCTTGTCAAAAATATTTTTTTTTGTTATGAAAAAATAAGAGGGAGGAAAAAGAAAACAAGACGTAGAGTAAGTAACGAAATTACTTTCATAACTTTTGTTGTTGTTGTTGTTGTTGTCCTCCTTGTTTTTCTTCCTTTTTTCTCACTGACGACGGTTTTTATAATTTAGTTTTGTTATCATCGCCTTATGTTAACAATTTTTACATAACAACCAAAGGAAAAAAAAAAAAAAAACTTTTTTGCTTTTTTTTCTTTTCTGATGTCGTATGTCAATGTTTGACATTTTAATATATGGCCGCCATTTTATCTGACACTATCACTGTAATGACTTCAATTTCAGTTCAAAGAAATTGAATCGTTTTTGCCTTTTTCTTTTTCTTCTTATTGTTTCTTCTTCCCCTTCGTATCATTTCGATATCCTTTTTACCTTTTTTTTTTTTGTCTTTCTTATTTATCATCCCTTTTTCTTTTTCTTATATTGGAAAAATCTAAACTTTGTATTAAATTTTATTAAAAAAAAAAAAAAAAACAAAAAGAAAATGGAAAACATTTACAAAAATCCAATAAAAAAAAAAATTTATTTATTTATTTATTTATATAAAAAATTGTAAGAAATCATGATATCAATCAATATGGCGCCGATGAAAACAAAAAAAAGGTTCGAAAAAGGTTTTTACACGATTTATGATATGAAAAAAAAAAATCTTCTGCTGGACAAATATGGCTACTCAAATTTTAAACATAACGGGTCAATAACGTAGTCATTTTTTTCTTCTCCAGAAACCGTTAAATTTTAAATAGTAATAAATGTTACAATAACGAAATAATTTTTTTTTCTCCAGTTTTTTTTCTCCAAGAATTCCTCCAGTTTTCGACGAAAAGAAAAAAAAAAGAAATTGTAAAAATCACACAAAAGAATATTTTAATCGAAAAGGAAGAAAGAAAAAATGTCCGTTCATCAAGCGAACGCTCTCTTTTTCTCTCTCTCTCTTTCTCCTACCGTACTGGAGAAAAAAAAACAAAAACATTATCACACGTTTGAAAAATGGACAACATAATTACACGTGGGACGAACAAAAAAAAAAAAAAGAAATCCAGTTTTTTGTTTTGTTAATTGGTATTTTTTTTTTTTTTGTAATTCTAGTTCACGTAAAACGCTGGAGAATTTTTTTAAAAATAAATGCTGCCAATATCAATATTATTTCACGTAATTATTGTTGGCAATACATACTGGAAAAAAAGTTAATTTTACATTTTTTTCTCTTCTCCAGCCAAACTTAAAACTTGTTATGCCTTAAAGTTCTTTTTTTTTTTTTTTTCTACAACTACGTGATTTATTTTTGTAAACGTTTTAAATCTCAAAAAATTTTTTTTTCTCTCCAGTTATTATTATTATTATTTAACGGTTTTTTTAACGACAGGGAAAAAAAAAATAATAATAACAAACAATACTTTCAGGTACGGGGTTAAAAAAAAAATCCGTTTCAAAATGACTGGAAGGTTTTTTTTTTTTGATTGTTTCCCGTTCGAACCTTTTCTTTTTTTTCCAAATCATCATCATTATTATTATTATTATTATTATTATCTATAGCGATCGATGATTTGACTTAGTTTGAAGGACAAAACATCGGTTAACCAATTGACCAATCAACAAACAATAAACACATTCGATTGCCCACGAAAAAAAAAAAAAAAAACTAATTGAGGTCAACCAATGTGAAAAAATCACTTTTGTTCGAGACAAAAAAAAACAAGTAAATTGTTATCATTATCATTATCATTATTATCATCATCATTATTATCATTATCGTTATTATTAAATAAAAAAATGTAATGGCGGCTTTTTTCAAAAAAAAAAAAAAAGAAAAAAATTGTTCGATTTATCGATTTCTTTGATTGTTTGTGAATACAAAAAAAAAAAAAATTTCTTTATTTAAATAAAACAAACGAAACAAACGGTAATACCACGTGACACGACTCGTGTTAATAATACAATTAAAGGTTACGAAAAGATCGTAAGGTCGTCACATATATATATCTATTATAATAATAATAATAATTTAAAAATTAAAAATAAACTCATCGATCTAAAACCACGTTAAAATATTAGTTGTTATTACGTCACGCATCGAATTTATTCGAGTCGTCAAACGAGTATAATTATTATTATTCTGAATTTAAAAAAAAATAAAAAGGGTCGGAGATGGTAAAAAAAAAAACATAAATTATTATTATTATTATTATTATATTTATTATTATTAATATTATTATTATCATTATTATTATCTTTCGGGAATGAATTTTTAAAAAAAAGTTTTAAACGCAGGTGGTTAAAAAAAAAAAAAATTTGGATCGTCGTGGCGCGAGTGTATATGTATAAAAAAAAAAATGACTTTTAAATGTTATTTTATAAAATATCATTGAAAAATTGTACGACTTTGACATTTTGTCATAAATAAACAACAATCAGACGACACCTGGACAAAAGTTCGTGATATTTCATATTTATTTAAATGCAGACGACAAAACAATAATAATAATAATGATAATAATTTTTAAAAATTTAAAAAAAAAATTTTTTTTAATTATTAAAATTAATGTAGTATTACTCCCTTTCGCTCTCTTCCTTCTCCGGATTTCCTTTCGAATATTATTATTTTTTTTTTTAAAACCATTTTTCGAAATAATAATAATAATAATGATAATGATAATAACGGTTTCTTTTGGAAATAATCAATATAAAAAATTTATCGATTATCGGATGATTCAGAAAAGAATAAACAAAAATATTATGAGAATTTCAAGTGTTATTCGACCCTTTGAATAATATTCGGGAAAACCGGAAGTCGTTCGTCGTCGAAAGAATGGTCAGTTTCATTTATTATTACATCCGTCGAAAAATGTTTTTATTATTTTATCGAGCACAGGAGTGGAAGTATGAAAATAATAATAGGGGAAAAAAGTAGGTAAATCGTTCGTTTGTTGAAAAAATAATTTATTTTTAATCATCTTTTTTTTAAATTTTTTGAACGGGTAAAATTGGTTTGTTTATTTTGAATTTTTGCTACCATCAAACGCCATCATCATTATCATCATCATTATTATTATTATTATTTCAATTCAAAAAAAAAAGGAGGGAAAATGGCGGACGCGCAAACGAACGACGTAAGAAAATTTTTTTTTTTTTTGTCTCATTTAAAATAATTTTTTTTATTTTAAATTTTAAAACCGGAAATGAATGCTACTCGCGTAAAAAAACATACCTGAAATAACGTTTTAAAAGAAAATGATAGAAAAAAAAGCAGAAGACAAAAAAGGATCTTTTTATTTTTAATAAAAAATATTTCTTTAGAAAAAAATCACATTTTTTTTTTATTGTTGTCTTACTGACTGTAATATATAAATATATATTATGATCTGGTTACGACAAATACAAATTATGGTTTTTTTTTTTTTTTTAAATGACCGAATTACAAAAAGAACTTTTCTTCCTCTTCCCTCCCACCTCCTCTCCCAACAGGGAAGAGAAACGGGAAGACAGAAAAAAATTGAAGATAAAAAAGGAGGAGGAGGAGAATTTTCGAAGACCTTACTTAATAAAATGTTTTTTTTTATGATCCGTTAAATGTAAAGAACAAAAAAAAATATATAAATATTATAAAAAGAAAAAAAAGAGAGACTCTTTAGAACTTTCTAGAACAACCAAACAAACGAACAAACAACAACGAACAAAAAAAACGCATATATTTTAAAGATCGTAATGTGTGTTTATGCCATGAGAAATAAAAATAATAATAAGTGCGTCGGTCGTTGTTTATTTTATCGTTTAATAATAATAATAATAGTAATAGCAGACGATATTTTTTTTTACAAAGAATACTTAAAAATTATTATTATTATTATTAAAAAGGAAAAGTATAAAAGGGGGAGTAAAGAGAGAAGAAGGAGAAGGGGTTTCGTTAAATAATAAACGAAAGAAAGTCTATTTAAATTAAAACGGAAACGGAAACGAATAAGAATCGTTTACCTTTTTTACTAGTGAAACAAAACCTTTTTGTTCTTCGTTTCTTGTTGCCGTCTGCTTGCTTGCCTGCTCCCACTCGGCACTAACTGGAACAAAAGATATTTCAATTTTCCAGAGAGAGAGAGAGAGAGAGAGAGAAAATGAGTTCTTTTCCCTTCCTTTTCTCGTGGTTTCCTTCATTAGATATGTTAAGTTTCAGCGGTCGAAATACTCCAGATGATGCTCTGGAATGAGGAAAATTTCAATTTTTTTTTTTTCTCTACATGAAAATTTTAAAACCTTTTGTTGTGAGTCGTCGTCGACGTCGACGACGACGCCGCCACGCCAATGACCTCAACATTTGAATAATTTCTTTTCTTTTTTTTTTTTCGAAATGAAAATGAAGTGACGAAATTTAAATTTTTTGGAAGGCGGTGGAATAGAAAATTTAAAAAAATTGTCGCAAATTATTTAAAAATCTTCGACGGTATTTTTACCTTAAAAAAAATTTTTTTACGTTTGTTTTACCTGTTTAAAACCACCCGGAGTTCGTGTACAATCAACAGACGAACAAACAAAAAAACAAACGAAAGGGAAAGAATTTTTATTTTATTTTAATTTTTTATAACAACGTTCAGAGATGACTAAAAGATAACAAAAAAACTTTTTTTTATTTTTATCTTTTTTTTAAATAAAATAAAATAAAACAAATGAAATGATAATCTGGTGCCACGTCGAGACTATAAGGTATCCGTTTCAAATAATTTATCATCGAAATTGTTTTTTTTTTTTTTTTTTTTTTTTCCTACTTCGAATATGCCAAAAGTTTTTTTTATTTTTTTCATTCGATAATTTATAGTTTTAATATAAACTAAATTTTAGGTTATTTTTTTTTATCGCTGTCGTTGTCGTCGCTGTCGTCGCTGTTGTTCTGTTTTTATTCATTTTAACACGTGGAAAAGAAAGAAGGAGGGGGAAGGGGAGAGAAGGGGAAAAAAAACAAAACGTATGAAAAGCTTTTATTGGTTTTGTTACGATAAGAATCATACAAACGATTATTACGATTTACATACGTATTTTTTTTTTAAACAAAACAAACGTTTTTAGTATTAAAGAGGTTGTTTGTTAAAAAAAAAAAAAATAAATACGGAAACGGAAACGTGTAAGAAGAAAAAATAAATAAATATATTTGAAGTGTTTTCTCTCTCTCTCTCTCTCTCTCTCTCTCTTTTTTTATCTGAAATGAAAATTAGTTAAATTCATATATTCATTCAATGTTTTTAAATTTTTTTTACCATTTTGAAAATGTTTTTTTTTTTTTTTTTTTTTTTTTATTCTTCTACCACGATAAAATAAATATTCTGATATTGTTCGCACCACTCTCTGCCTTTCTATTATTTTCCCTTTGGGCCAACAAAAGAAAATTTTCTCTTTTGCATTTTCATTCAACCCTCTTTTTTGAAAATCAAAATGAGAGAGAGAGAGAGAAAGAGAGAGAGAATAAAACAAACTCTTTCCTTTTCCTTAAATGGCGTCGTCGTCATCAGCATCATCGTCACAGTCGTCTTCTGCTTTCGCGTAACCGTTTTCTTTTCCTTTTCCTTTTTCTCCAACAACAACAACCAAAAAAAAAATAATGATAAAAATTTTATTACCTTTTCTCCCCCCCACTTTGCATAACTTACAGTTGCAAGGGGCAAAAAAAAAATTCACCGAAATTTTTTTTTTTTTTGATCGAGGTCGGAAAGATCGTTAAAAATCCTCCGCCATTTTGTTTTTAATAAAACGCACACTAAGGAATAAATAAATCGATGAATATAAAAAAAAAAAAAATGTTTTTAAATCTCTGGATAAAAGGAAGAAAAAAAAAAAAAATTAACGCCGCGGAAATCCAGGTAACGATGAGCTTTTGCAACGTGATGACGCAAGTTAATGGGGGAATACGGGATGAAAAAAAAAAAAAAAAATTTTTTTTTTTCTTTATTTTTTTTTATCATCCATAGAATGTTCTTCCTCGTTTCTCATCTGATATTATTATTATTATTATTATTATTATTATTATTACTAATTAAAGAATAATTATTCGATCGATTTATTATTAAATTAACACCTCCTTGATACGTAACAAGATAATAATAATTAATTAACCGTAAAAAAAAAAAACAACTAAAAAATTTAAAATCAACTTTTTTTTTTCGAGTAATGTACGCGCATAAAATTATTATTATCATTATTATTATCATTATCATTATCATTATTATTATTATTTAAAGTAATTTATCGATTTTTATTACTATACACTACAATCATAGTAAAAAAAAAAAATTAAAAAAAGTTTTTTCATCACGGTGACAAAATCCCATGATTGATTTGAAAAAAATAAAAAAAATTTGACGGTTGATTTTCTTTTTTGCGAATCGATTATTTATTTCGAGAATCGATTAATCGATATTTATATTTATTCGATTTAAATTTATTAAATAATTTATTACTGTAATAATTTTTTTTTTTTAAGTTTAAAAAGTTTTTTTTTTGTGGGAAAGAAATTCGCACCACACTTTGATTTGTTTTTTGAAATGATTATTATTATTAGGAACGCCATATTAAAAAATTATGATTTTTCATCTTCTTCCCTCTTTTTTTAATCATTCCTGACACTTTCTCTCTCTATCTCTCTCTCACTTTTTAATTTTTGTCCTCTTTCAAACATGAAAATTTATAATCGAACGTAATCGACTTTTAACCTTAGTTATGTTATCAGTTCAAAGACATTTTCCACATATGGTTAAGCAGGTTAATTACGTAAGTTTTTACTAAGTTTTGATGATGCTTCAAAAACGAAAGGAAAATGTTAGAAGAGAGAGATAGAGCGAAAGAGAATTAAAAGTGAGAGAGAGAGAGAAAGAAGGGGGAAATAAACCATGTTTGAATATTTAAGTTAAGGAATGTGAGAGAAAGATGGAAGGGCGTTACAAAGGGCACATGTCATTATGCTTACTTTTGAAATTATTACTGCTACTACCACTACCACCACCACTAATACTACTACTACTACTACTAATAATAATAATAATAATAATAATAATAATAATAATTATAACATCAAACTACATAAAAGTAATCATTTTCGTAAAAAAAAAAAAAATTATTTTACGAAATTAAATATTTCGCTGACGGTTGATTTCCAAACAATAATAAGTTCCATAATCTTATCATTATTATCATCGCCACCACCACCATCACCATCATCATCATCATCAGCATCATTAATTCAATACTTTTTTTTTTGTTTTCGTAAAAAAAAAAAAAAAATTAATATCAAGTAAGTAAGTCTATGAATTAAAATCTTGTCTAATAGTTTCACTCTCTCTCTCTCTCTCTCTTTTTTGTTTTTCGTTGTAACCCCCTGGAGTGATTCGTCATTATGGAGAAACGCGATCAAAAAATTAATTCCAGACAAAATAACTATTAATAAATAATGTCTCCCTTACTCCTAACTCCTAACTTACTCCTCCAGCATTCATGCATCAAATGTTATCATTATTATCATTTAAAACAAAAAAAATAGAGAGAGAGAGATTATTTATGTAAATAAAAATTATTTATCGTTGTCTCTTATAGTTGTTGTTGTTGTAATTATAGCGCTATAATTTTTTTTTCTTCTACCGTAAAAAAAAGACGACGTCAAAAAATTTTATTGTTTTGTTATATAGTTTATTTTATTATTATTATTACTATCATTATCATTATTATCATTTTTATTAACATATAAAACTATTAAACGAAATTTTTAAAAATTTTGTAAAAAAAAAAAAACTAACGAAAAATATTATATTTTAATGTTTCTAATTACGCTTCGTAAAATTATTATCATCATCATTATTATCATTAATACGTTAATAATTTTTTTTTTTTTTTACATAACTATTTATTAAAAAAATAAAAATTAATTCTACGGTTTTATCATTATTATTATTATTATTAAAAAACGGTTATGAATCAATATGTGCGGTCGTAAATTTTTATCTCTTGTATAATTTATAATTAATGCGTTACGGGTGGAAAATATTTGGATGCCCCCGAGAGAGAGATATATAGAGGAAGGACGAGGGGGAGGGTAAGAGGAGGAGAGAGATAGAAAGGGAATGGGTGGAGTGAGGGAAAGAGAGGGAAAAAGATTTTTTTTTTTGCGTTTAATATTTCAGGAAAGAATATGAAGAATAAGTAAAAAAAAAAAAGAAGAACCACACATTTCCGGTTTTCGAGAGAGAGAGAGAGAGAGAGAGAATGTACTTCCGGAAAAAGTTTTTTTTTTTTTTCGGTTGTATATTTAAACATTTTAGAAAAATCGACGATGTACAAAAAAAAAAAAAAAATTTTTTAATTTGTGTAAAAATTTTTTTAAATAATTGATAACAAAAGGTTAAAATCAAAAAACGGAAACGGAAGTTTAAATTTTTTTTTTTTCTTTAATGAAATATACAAATTCTAATTTCACGTCGTTTTGAAATTCTCTATTTTAGACTTGTACGATTACACGATTATTATTATTATTATTCACTTATTTCGTTACAATTTTCCAACATTTCTCGCATCTTCACTCGTCATTTATTATTTATAATAAAAATTAAGAAAAATTCTTATTACGGCACTGCTTCTAATTTCTTATTACTCTCCTGAAAATTACCCGATCGGGTGTAACAACAATCACACCCACATTTAAATATTTTATTTATTTAAAAAAAAAAATTTTCTTACGTAATAATTAAAGGTTTTATTACTTTTAAAAAATTACTCGTCGATATTAAAAGGGTTATTATTTCGATAATTAAATCGATTCGATATATTAATAAATATCGAAGTGAGAGAGAGAGAGAGTAAGACCTACAGCATCGAAATACAAATTACACGAAATATTTTTATTATTATTATTATTATTTTTACCTTCTGCCACGTACGTATTATTATTCGTTCGTTCGCTTCTTCGTCGGTTGGTGTGTTGTTGCTTCTTCTTCTTCTGCTTCAATGGAAACCTGATTTGCATTTGGTTTTTGTTCCCCTGAGGGTATCCAACCATCCTTCTTTTGAATGCCTATAATGATAAGTAATTGTCTTGATTCCTCTTACCCCCTTTGATTATTTAAAAAAAAATTTTTTTTTTCCTACTACCACCTGCTTGCCTCATCTTATCTGACCCTATAATAAATCAGTTGCCAGGTTTTTTTTTTAAACAGTAGAAACGCCCTCCCTTCTCCCCTCTCTCTCTCTCTCTCTTTTGCTTTATATTATATTGTCTTGTAATAATTTCGTTACGCTATTTATTCCATCGAACCACCACCACCACCGTCAATATCCGGACTCGTTCTTTTTTTCAATTTAATTTTTTTTTTTTTAATCTCTCTCTATCTCTTTCTTTTTCTCTCTCTCTCTCTCTTCTTTTAAGAGCGTACCGATCGTTAGAATTGAATTTTTTTTTTTAATTACAAAGTTTTGACGTTGGCGTTGCCTCGAACGTTTTAGCAACATAACAAAAAAAAAAAAATGATAAATTAAATTTTTAATTCGTGATTAACTTGCTACTACATAAAATTAAAAACTACAAAAAATAATAATGATGATGATGATGATGATAATGATATTTTTTATACGCGGGAACCACCCGTACGCGAGTTTTTTTTTATTTTTTTAAAGGAAATTCGTTTCTTCCGGTGTGTGTTTGAGTGTTTGTGTTAAAATTTTTTTTGGGTTTTCTAATTCTAAAACCGGAAACGGATTTGAATGTTTGACAAATACTACGTTAAAAAATATTTTTCCCCGCCATTTTTAAAATTGTTTTTTTTTTGCGACGGATATAGTTCCTTATAAAAATATTCAGACCTTAATCGCGTTTGTAGATTTTAATGACGTAATTTCTAAACGGAAACTCAAACGGAAAATTTCTTTCTCTCTCTCTCTCTCTCTTTGTCATTTTTTTTTTAAAACGCACATGTCACGCGCACACGTTACGTATCAAATCACTCGATTATTTTCAAATAATTAAAACTAAAAAGAGAAAGGAAGAAATAAAAAAAAATTTTTTTTAAATAAACCGGAAACTAGATTTTTTTTTTTAATTTAAAAAAAAATCTTTTAATTCTTTATCACGTTGCTTAATTAGTTAGTTAGTTAGTTATTTCAATGTTGGTCATTTGCTCTCTCTCTCTCTCTCTCTTTCTAAAAAAAAACAAAATGCGGGCCTTTGATCATCCAGCGGCAAAATAATAATAATAATAATAATAACTTCCCCCCTTTTGTTCTTGTTTTTTTTTTATTTTTATTATACCTTTAGGGTATTAACGAATGCACCTGCTTTGATACCTGTCAGGTAATCGGTTAATAAAAAAAAAAATAATTTTTAAGATTAAAACAAAAAAAAAAAAGAAAAACAGGACGTTCGAATTCATTTAACAAATAAAATCCCGTTCGTTTTGTAATTTTAGAAATAAAAAAAAAATGTTGCCAATTGTTTTATTATTATCATTATTATTATTATTATCAATCCGGGACAAAAAAATTTAAAAGTTAATTACACGTTTAAACCATTTGTAATAAAAATATCATATAATAAATTTATCATGTAATAAATATCATATAATAATATTTGTAATTTCTTCTGCTAAGATTTTTCTCTAAATGCTTTAAGGTATTTTTAAAAAATTATTTTTTATTATTGACTCGCGGGTATTTAAAAAAACAATTTTTTTGTTTTCGTCATTTATCGCGTGACGTCATTCTTATAAATAATAATAATAAAAATTTTATAAAAAAGAATTGTTAATTTGTAATTAAATTAATAACAATGACGAATTAATTAATTAAAAATTTTTTTGCGATGGTGAATTATTGCCACGTCACACCGAATCGTTTCCTCTCTCTCCCCCTCTCTCCCCCCTCTCTGTTTACTTCGTTTGAATCATCATCTATCGTCGTTTCCGGTTGTTTTTATTTATTTATTTCCTTTTCGTATTACGTCGTTTTACGTTTTTTTTATTTTTTACATTTTAATTTTGCACTTTTGTTTTTTTTGTCTTCTGCTGTTTAACTCTCGTTTTAATTTAAAATTAAGTAAATTAATTATATACACCGCGCGGTTTTTTTTTTTAAAAAAAAATTCTCCTCATTTTTATTTTTAATTAACTCGTGTAATTAAAATTGAAAAAAATTCGCTCGTTCGACCGATGGAAAAGGAAATTCAACAACTAAAAATGAATTTTTTTTTTTTTTAATATTCTTCTTCACTTTTAAAATTCTTTTCGTTTTATTATTATTATTATTATTACGTAATAAATCATTTATCGATTATTAATGACGTATATGACGACGACTACGACGATAATAATATTACTTTTTCCTATTCTCTGATGCCTGCGGTTAAATTTAATATGGTTGTTGACCTTGATCACCAATGATCAATCTGTGACGAATATTTGTCAAAAAAAATTATTATTATTATTATTATTATTATTATTATTATTGTTATTATTATTATTATTATTATCATTATCGTATCCGACCGAACGATGTTATTTTTAATAAATAACATTTCATTAAATTTAATTTCAAAATGAAAAATAAAAAAAAAACAACGACGAAACATTTACTGGCGGTAATAAAAATACGAAAAAAAAAAAAAATTATTTACACGTCAGTGAAAGTTTCATACGCGATTTGTAATGCTCGCCTCGCCCCCTTCCCTCCCCTCATCCCCGCCCCGCGTGTAACTAGAAAAATTACTATAAATTTATCAAAAAAATTTATTTTGTACAAAACAAAACATTCGATCGAGTACGAAGAAAAAAAAAATTTTAGAACGTGGCCGTCATATCCGTAAAAGTATTTCCTGTCATTCGATTGACACAAAAAAATTGCAAATCGTGTCGAGAATGATAATAATAATAATAATCGAGGGAGAAGTTGAAAATTGTAGTAGTGGCGGCGGCGGTGGTGGTGGTGGTGATGGTAATGGTAATGGTGGTCATTTATCGTTACGTAATCGTTGCGGTTTTAATTTTTTATTAATTATTATTATTAATAAAACGGAAAATGTAGAAGGAAAAAAAAGGGATGGAAAAAATTTTTTTTGTTGTTTAGACCGGACGGTCGGTCGGTCGGTCAATAGGATAGGAGGCGGAGGAGGAGAAGAGTGCGGAAGCAGAGGGTAAAAAATTTAAATCATTAATTACCCTTAGGTGAAAAAAAACGTGGCAAAATTTTGCGAGGTTATGAAAAGTTTGAGTTTATCATTTATTAAAAAGGTTTGCTGACGTTTCGAAATCAGTTTTCCCATGTAGGCGTCACGGCCGAACCACCATCACTCCCCCTCCCTTTCTTATTTTTCTTTTCCTCTTCTTACCCCCTTTCCCCTTTTTGTAATTTTCCGACCAAAAAAAAAAAGAAAAAAGATTATTTAAAACCGAAAGTAAAATTCAGGATCGAACAAAAGGTTTCACTAAACGGGTCGGTTCCTTTTTTTTAATAACCAAAAAAAAAAAAAAACAAAATGGCGACGTCGAAATTGTTTCGAACCTTTTCAAATTTTAATTTTAGTTATTAAAAAAAAAAAAAAAAAAAAAAATGGCCGTCTTTCAATAAACAAAAAAAAAAAATTCTCATTCTCACGGTGGTTATTTTTAATAATAATCGTTCAAACTACTTTTAATGACTTTGTAATTTATTCGTATTACGTCATTAACAAACTAAGAAAAAAAACAACAAATAATTAAAAAATTATTATTATTGCACGATTGAGTAACAAACAAACCAACAAACAAACAAACAAAAAAATGAAATTATTTTCGAGTCGCACGTTTTGATTTTTTTTAATAATTTTTTTCTTGGGATTTTGTCTGGATCGGTTGTTATTTAATTTTTTGTCTTCTGCTTAAATAACAATAATAACATTCGTTTAACAAACAAACAAAACAAACAAACGTAAAACATAATAATCGGTTAAACAAAAACATTTTACCGACCGTACAAAATACTTGTAAGTTTTTAGCGCAACAACAAATTTTTTTTATTTATTTTCATATTTAAACTAATTTAAAAAAATTTTTACCGATCAATTTAATTTTATACAACAAACAAACAAACGAACAAACATAAAAAAAAAAATTAAAATTTTTTTAAACACAAACTAACGAATGTGAAACAATAAAAACAAAAAAATTTTGTTGCAATTTTATTATTTTAATTACACGACCATAAAGAATTTCGTTTGTTCCTCCCTCCGCCCCCGCCCTCCTTCTTCCTCGTTCCATTCTTCGTAATTATTAAAACTACTAAAAAAAAAAATAAATGAGATTACAAACAAACAAACAAACGAACGTCAAAATAAAAATAAAAAAACTAATGAAATAAAAGGTTGGAGGCTACAAAAAAGAAAAAAAAATGGTAACTTTTTTTGTTAATTAGAAGATGAAACCTTGTTTCATTTTTTATTTTTTTTTTATTTTTTATTTTCGGTTGTTACAAATAGCAGAAGACGTTATTCATCTTTAAGTTTAACTTATGTATTCATTGATTCTCTCAAAGGAGGGAAATATATATATATGTTTATATAAAAGGTGGCCTTAATTTGAAAAACTAATAAATTCTCTTAGCTTTAATATTTCTCTCTAAGATCACGTAAATTCCCAAAGTAAACTCTGAAAGAAAGAGAAAGAGAGAGAGAGAGAGACGGGGGGAGGGGAAGGGAAGGGAAAGACTTGAAACTATGAAGTGGTTTAATTTATATCTTCTGTCAAATGAATTTTGGGTTTAGCCTGCTGGGAAACCGCAGGACTCCCGAATTATGCCTCCTATTTTTTAAACGACTCATATATGCTCAACGTATAAATTTTATATTCGCGCGCCAAAAATAATAATAATAATAATAATATTAATAATAACAAGCAGAAGAAACAACAAAAAAAAAAAAAATTTGTTCGCGAAGTTTTAACACTTTAATTTATTAATATGTTATTATTATTATTATTATTATTATTATTATTATTATCATTATTCATTCAAAAACGAATGAATCCTTTATTAATTTTAACTTTACGATGGTGTTTAATAATTATCGTCGACGTCATTGTCGACGTCATCGTTGCCTTTTGTTTTATAATCTTTATTTAAAAAAAATAAGAAATAAATCAAAATAAAAAAATTTTTTTTTGTTCTTTTCTCTCTTTCTCTCTCTGTACGAAATGATTAATTACGGTGAAAGCAGATGGTTAAAGAAAAAAAGAGAGAGAGTAACAAAGGGTCAAAGTTCACGGGTCATATTATTTTATTAAATTTAAATTGTCAATAAGTGAAAAACGAAAAAAAAAGAAAAAAATCACGAAAAGGTATAAAAAATTTATTTATTTCTTTTTTATTTAAAAAACAAAAAAAAACAAAATGACCGTTTTTATCGTTTGTTTGTTTGTTTGTTTGTCCGTCGAGACAAAAATTTTTCTTTTTTTTTTTTAAACATTATTATTATTATTATTATTATTATTATTATTATTCGTGTCGAGTCGGTGAAAGTTAATTTAATTTAATAAATTTAAATAATATAAAATTTTATTCGAGGTAAATTTTTTGTTCGTTTGTTTGTTTGTTGTTGGTTTTTTTTTCGCGTTAAAAAAATTTAAAAACTCAACCGAATGATCGATCGAACAAACACAAAATTAAAAAAAAAATTAAAAATGGTATTGGGTAAATACATTCGATTTGATTTTTACCTCGTCCGTCGGATTTGTTTGTTTGTTTGTTTGTATGTTTGTTTCCTTCCCTCCTTCCTCATTTGTTTTTTTCATAAACGCTTTCATTCACTCAATATTGAAAAAAAAAAAAAAGTTTTTTTCATTCACGCGAACGGAATACATAAACTGGATTTACAATTGTTGTTACGTAGAAACTTTTGTAATGTTTACAAAATGAGCCAAACTAAAAAAAAAAAATTTTTTTTTTTTAATGATTTCATATTCGTTTCACATAAATGTAATTGTAACGGAGCCAAAAAAAAAAAGGTTTCGAATTCGTGCCTTTTAACCTTTTCGCAATCTTATTCCTTCCTCATTATTATTATTATCATTAATAATTTATCATCATTTTTTTATTTAAAAAAAAAAAAAATGTTTACCTCTATGATTTATTTTTTATACATGTATGTGAGCGTGTGATAAAATTAAAATGGCGGATGATAAGACATTTTGCCGGGGAAGGTAGAGGTGGGGGGGGGGGGTAAAAGAAAAGAAAATTAAAATTTAAACTTAAAATTTCCCGCATTTTTTTTTTTTTTTTTAAAAAAGAAATCTTCTGCCACTGGCATATCAGTTTTTCTTTTCTTTTGCTAGTTTTAAACTACTAAAACAAACCGTAAACATATATTTGTGTCGATTCTTTTTATACGCACACCCGCACACTCCCCACACGCACACGCACACGCAGAAACAAAAACGTACAAAAAGACCGAAAACAATTACAACGATTGTTTACCAAATGAAAAACCCATAATTACAACAAATAACAAACTTGGTCGGTCGGTTTGTGTTTCCCTTTTTATTTTCTTTTTTCTTCAAAAACATTTGTTTTTACTAATTAGCATCCGTTTAGTTTAGTAGTTTTAGTAAGACGAATTTTAAGTTTATTTACGAAAGGTGAAAAAGGTTTTTTTTTACCACTACAAAATGGCGGCGGCGGCGACGGCGGCGGTGCTTAATTAATCGTCGGTGTCGGTGAATAAATCGTTTGACGAAAAAAAAAATAAAAATTTTTTTTTTATCAAATTGATAATGATGATGATAAAAAATGTTTTTTTTAAAAAAAGTGGTTTTAGTCGACGACGATTTTTTTTCCACGTTTACGCCCCCCTTCCCTTCCCTCCCCTGCCCTCTCATCGCATTAAATTTATTATTTTTATACGCGAAAAAAAAAAAACGAAAAAAATGAAAAAATGAAAAAAATGAGAAGGTGGCGAAGTGGATAATTTTATTATTATTATTATTACCATCACGCGTAGTAATAATAATTTTTGTCGTGGAAAAAGAAAAAAAAATTTTTTTACTTACTATTTACAATTACGTATTTTAAATTATAATTATTTTAAATTGAAATTGTTGATAATAATGATTGTTTTAGCGGTGCAATTGTGGTACTCACCGACGGTACTTATTTCAATTAAAAAAATCGAAAATATTTTCCATTTATTATTATTATTATTGTCATCACGATAATAATAATAATAATAATAAATTGTTATCATTGTTATCACGTTTAGAAAGTGTTTAAGTAAGTGTAAGTTGTTGTTTGTTTTATTTGTCAAATGAGAAAGTTTTGAAAAAAAAAAAAAAATTAATTTTTATTGTTTTTTTTATTGATTTCGATTCGATTTTAGAAATTTTTTTTTTTTTATTATTTTCCATTGAATTCCTTTTTTATTATTTAAAAAAAAAAATTTTTGATTCAATGGAAAATAATGTTTACGCGGTTTTTTTTTCCTTTGTCAAATAACGTAATTGAAATTTTTTTTTTACTTTTTTTTGTTCGGGTGTTTAAAAATTTTATTTATCTGTTTTAATTGGGTTACGTTTTTAAATTAAGAAAATACGTTTTACTCATATGCTAAACATAATTTCTCTTATCATTTTTAAATAGAAAAAAAAATTAATTTTTCCAACGTTAAAAACAAAACGATGAGCGATTAGTTAGTATAAATTTTTGAATTTTCTCTCTCTCTCTCTCTAAGTCTGCGTAGGTGTTTGTGTGCCTTTTTTCTTTATCTCTCTCTCTCTCTCTCTCATTCGTTCAGTCCCTATAGACATTTCTACTTCTTTCTCTGTATTTCTCTCTTTATCCCCCTATTTCTCTACTTCTGCTTCTCTCACTGCTTTCATACTCTTTCCCTCTAGGTTTTCAGTTAAAGATCTGACGATTTTAATTTAAATTATTATTATTAATATTATTATTATTATTATTATTATTTGTAATCATTCCTTAAAATTTCTTTTTCGATATTTTGCCGTCGGATTTCGATTAATTATTATCAGGGTCGTGAAATTTTCGGGTAAACCGCGAAATCTTTTCGACAAAATCTATTAATATATAAAAAGTCACAAACCCAACAGAATGTGTGCGTGAGTGCGTGTGCGAGAGTGTGCGCATGCGCGTGTGTGCGGTTCTCTAACGTCAAAAATAAAATGTCGAGAATTTTATTTTTTTTAATTATAATTTCGTATTCACAACCCGGAACTCGTTACATTTTTTTTTTTTTTTAAACGTAAAAATGAAACGACGATTTTTTTTGGGAGGAGGGAGTATTATTATTATTATTATTAAAATTATTAAATTTATTATTTTTTTATAAAGGGGTGGGGGGGGAAAAACTTACCTTCGTCGGTCGTATTAGTAAAAAAAAAAAAAAAAAAAAAAACAATTTCGAGGTTTTCCAAGGTAGTTGCTCACGCCAAAAAGGAAACCAACTGGAACCCGTAGAAATAAAAAAAAATAAAATTATTTTTTGCGGTTGTAAAAATGAAAAAAAACAATTTAATTTTCATTTTTTTTTTTTTTAATTTCGTAACGGAAACGCACACACGCACACGCACGCACACACACTCGTCAGACATCTTTTTCTTTTTTTAAATAATAATAATGATAAAAACAGATGTAAATTTTTTTTAATAGAAAAAAATTATTATTAACTTTTGTTTTACGACAATTTAATAGTTTAAAACGAAAAAAACCTTTTTTTAACCTTTTCCGAAAGGTTTTTCTTTCTTTTTATTATTATTATTATCATTATGTGTTTAGTCCGTGACTTTTTTTTTGAACGTTTTTTTTTTATTTAAAAAAAAAATCTTTTACGATTGAACGAACGTGTGGGGGTGGGGGGTGGTAAGTAAACTCATCGAATTTTACCGCCATTTTTCTCTTTCCTCTCTCATTCTCTATTCCTCCAGGATTTTGGAGAAATTCCATGATTTTTTATTTTTTTTTTAATAAATAAAATTAATTATCGAAATTTGATATTTTTAATTTTTTGTTATTAATAATTAATAAATAATAATAATAACAATAATTTTCCCCGAAAAAAAAAAATTAAAATTAAAAAACGTTGAGATAATTTTTTTGGGGATCCTTATTATTATTATTATTAAATTAATTACTCGCGTTTTAAAAGGATAATTAAAAAAAAAAAAAAACTAAAAGGAAAATTATAAATAATAATAATGATAATAAATGCGTGTAAATTACAAAAAAAAAGAAAAAAAAGAAGAAAAGTTATAAAAATTTTTTTTTTGATGGGAAAAATATTTTTACGATTCATAAAATCAATTATATTCGATCGCGTCCGCGTTACGTTTTCTGGCAAAGGAAAAATTTTATTTTCTGGAGGCTCCAGAAAGCGTGGGATAGGAGGAGGAGAAGGGAGAAGAACGGGGGGCAAGGGTAAAAAGTTAAATTGAAATTTTGGCTTCCACCCAGGCTATTTTTCAGGTATGAAAAAAAAAAAAATAATTTGTTATCGTCGAACTACCGTATTTATTATTTTTTTTACGTAAGTACGCACTTTATAATTTCTTATCAGTGACGTATTTATTTTTTAGATAAAATTTTTTTTTTTTAAATGGCGGGAAAATTTGAAAAAAAAATTTAAAGAAATTGAAACATTTTTTTAAATGAAATCATCATCAACCGTTTGGGAAATTTTTTTTTTTTTAATAATAATAAATATGATTTACTTTAAGTAAAAGTAAAAAAAATAATAAAAAGCAGAAGACGTTAGTAATTTTTTTTAAGGTTTAATTGACGCATTCAACCTTAAACCACAGCAAATTTACAAAAATATAAAAATAATAATAGGAATGACGAATAAAAAAAAAAAAGTTAAGATGTGAAGGTAAAAAAAATGTGCGTAAAAGAAAATTTTTTTATTTCCTTTTTTGTTTCGTTCGTTTTATTATTTTTATTATTATTATTATTTATATAAGCACGCAAGTAATAGCCTCCTCATTTCGTACTCTATTCTCCTCTATTCGTACTCCTGTAACTATAACTATAATATAGCACGTTATTTTTCATCGTTAATTCTATTGTACGTGAGACTTTTGTTGCGCAAAACTCTACAAACAAACACTTTCGGATTCCATTACGACGAATCTTTAACTTGTTTTTACATCTTTAACTCTCTTTCTCACTCTCTCACTCTCCCTCTCTCCCTCTCTCTCTCTCTCTCTCTCTCTCTCTCTCTCTTCTTTAATATATTTCCATTGGAAAAAAAAATTCAATTAACCGCAATAAACGCGAGGGAAAAAAAAAAAAACAAAAAACCGACGACACCGACGACGAAAAGAATCATGACAATGTGTGACGTCATTAATACCTTAAAAAAAAAATGAAAACGACGTGGGAATAACAATAACAATAATAATAATAATAATAATCGAAAGCGTATAAATATTTTAAATGTTAATTATTAATATTTAATGACCCCGATCGATCGGTTAACTTTCACCGTAAATAATTTTATTTTATTTTGGTTGTTGTTGTTGTCGTTTGTTTTTTTTTTTTAAACTTTCTTCGAAAATAATTTTTTAATAAATTAGAAAAAATTGTTGTTGTTGTTGTTGCGGTTGTTGTTTCTATGAATTCAATTTAAATTTACAATTGTAGTCATACATAAATAACGTTTATAGATAAAGCGGAAATAAATGAAAATATTTGTGGCGCCAGACGTTCGGAAAAATTTTGGCATTTTTTTTTTCGGGAGGAAGAAAGAAGGGGGTTCTTTTTTGCCTTCAGAATTTTTTTTTTTTTTGGGGGAAGGAGAAGGGGTTTTAAAATTTAAAGATCGAATAAATATGACTCGACAAACAAACAAATAGACAAACAACCTTGTTTAAGAAAGGAGGAAGTTCTGATAACAAGAAATTCGTTATCGGTTATCAAAAGTATTTTGGGGGGAAGGGAGCGTAAGATTATTACGTATTGATGCGAGTAATAATTTTAAAGTAACGATTTTATTACCTTTTTGTCGTACGACTTCATTTAAAAAAAAAAAAAGTTTTGTTTGTTCCAACTTCATTCGCTTCTTTTTTATTTCGTAAGAGTAATAATTTTTTTTTTTTATTAGGTAATTAATTTTTGTACGTGACGTCGGATAAAGTTTTGCAATTTTGGCAGTCGTCGTCGTCGTCGTCGTGCAAAATATTTATTTATTTAGTTTTTAACTCGGTAAGTTAAGTAGCAAATTTGTTAATGAGGTAATTATGATTAAAATTGCGGCGTGGCATTGGTGTAGGTTACTGGAACGCCGAATTACGCATTAATTATTACTCTGTTACGTGAATATTATTATTATTATTATTATTATTATTATTATTATTATTATTATTATTATTTTTAACATAAAAATTTATCAACCGTGAAAAATTGAGAAAAATTTTGGTTGAATTTTTGGGAGGAAAAAAAATAAAAAAATTTGAAATCTTCGGTTTGTTGTTGTTGTTGCATTTTGAAAAAATTTTTTCCCTGGATTGTTTATTGAAATGAAATAATAATAATAATAAAGTCAGGTTGGGGAGTGCAGGTACATTAAGGGAGGATTGATAAGAAAAATTGATAGGGTGAATTTGATAATAAAAAAAAAAAATCTGATAGTAGGAAATGCAATGCCGACCTCATTTTCTAAGCGAGAGTTGTGTTTTTTTTTTTTTATTATTTTCCAAGGTTTCAGGTACGAGTAATTAAAAAATTATTATTATTATTATTATTAATTTTATTATTATTCGTAAAATCAAGTTGATAATTCGTAATTTTTTTCG
>NW_002987144.1:0-1585 GCF_000006295.1 Pediculus humanus corporis
CGATAAAAATTTAATAAATTCTCCTTCCCCCCTCCTCTTTCTCCTCCCCCTCCTCCCCCTTCTCCTTCTCCAAATTGAGAATAAATTTTTCAGTTTTGGAAAACCTGGAGAAGTAAACGAAATTTTTTAATTATTTTTATTATTCCTACAATTTTTAACGGTTTTAACGATTACGATTTTTTATTAATTCAAAAAAAAAACCTACGTCATTCGCAACATAATCGCAAAAACAACCTTATTAATTTGTTTACATATTTATATATATTTCTCCGTGAAAAGTTAATAATGATAATAATGATAATAATTTCGCAACATAACGAGATGTTAAAAGCAAAAAATCAAATTTTTTTTTTTTTGCATTTTGCTGGAAGGCTTTAAAAGACCTAAAAAAAAAAAAAGAAAATTTTTTTTTTTTTTTTCAAACGGATGAAACGCAAATAAACAAAATTTAAAAAAAAAATTTTTGAAATTGGCAAATAAAATATTTTGCAACAAACAACATTTCAATAAAAAATCCGTTCGTATAAAAAAAGAAAAGAAACGTTCGGATCCGTTCAAATTTTTTATTTATTTAAAAAAAAAAAAAACCCAAACGCGTTGAACGACAACAAAAAAAAAATTTTTTTTTTGACTTAAACGTTTTTTTTTCCCCTCCCGCTGAATTAATTTCACTTTTATTATTATCATTATCATTATTATTATTATTATTAAATTAAAAATTTTAAATGTCCGACCGTCACCTTGTTCCAGTTTTAACGTTTTAAGAAATTTATTATGTAAAAAAAAAAAAAAAATCGAACTCGTTTTTTGTACGTGGGGGGGGGGGTCCGTTTTGTTTTTGTTTTTTTTTCGCATTAAAAACTGATTAAAAAATTGTTTTTTCCAGTTATTCCTCCTTGACCTACACAACATTATTATTATTATTATTATTATTAAATCTCACATGCAATTTTTTTTTTTTTTTTTTTTTTTAAGCTGAGGGATTATTATTATTATTTTTTTACATCCCATTCAACATTACCGCGTACGAAAAAATCCCAATTTTATCGTCGGGGATGATTTTTTTAAATGTTTATAAACACCAAATGATAATAATAATAACAATAATAATAATGAGTAATAAAGTTTAACAATTTGGAAATAAATTCTCATTCGATTATAATTTTATTCGTGAAGTAATAATTTGAAAATAAAATAATGACGTAAAATCGTAATGTCGAAAAAAAAAAAAAGAAAAAAAATTTTATTTATCGTAAAAAGAAAAACTTTTCCCGCCAAAATTTTAATTCGAACTGGAAATAAATAATTTTAATTATATAAATAAATAAATAAAAAAATCCATCTTCCTCCCCCCCATTTTTTTTTTTATTATCTCATTTCTTATATATATATATATATATATCTGTGTAAATGATAATAATGATGATAACAATAATAATAATAATAAATCTTTTTAACTTGGTATTTACAGATTTAAAGACTATATAACTCTATAATTTATTGTTTATTTTTATTTTTTTTCGTGTCGAACGTCGACCGTAATAAAAAAAAATGAGGGGAGGGGGTTTGGGGTAGGGGGAGAGGG
>NW_002987143.1:0-4710 GCF_000006295.1 Pediculus humanus corporis
AAATGTAAATTGATGAAGAAAGTTTGACAATAATACAAAACGCAAACAAACAAACAAACAAACAAACAGACAAACAAACGAAATTGACAATATTTTTTTTTAATAATAAGTTCATTGTTCTGTACGTAAAATATTACGAAATCAATTACGTACCCGTATTCACATTGTCAACCAATTTAATCATTAGCCATTGTTTATAACATTTATTACTTTTTTGTTAAATAAAAAAAAAAAAAAAGGGAAAATCGTAACTGGAGAAAAAAAAAACAAAACAAAAAACAATTATTGTTTATACAATAATTACTCCCAACAAACAAACAAATAAACGCAAACACACACACCCAAACACACAAATTAAAATTACGTCACTTACTTTCATGTTAAAAATGAAGAAAAAAAACAAAACAAACGAACAAACTCATTCACACACACAAGTAAAATATCAAAGGTCGTTAACTATAATATTAATAATAATAATAATAATAATAATAATAATGATAGGTAGTCGTTATTATATTGCAAATTTCTGTCGATGGAGCGTAAAAAGGAAAAAATTACAAAAAGAAAATTTTTGTTTTTAAAGAATCGACAGTTGGAATTCCTTTTGTTTGTACGGTAAAATTTGTCGTACGTGAAAATTTCGATTAATTTATATCGAGAAAAAAATATCACGTGATTATTAATAAATTAATATTTATTTACCGTAATAAAAAAAAATATTAATTATTTAATTTTATTATTGTTATTATTTTATTTATTTACGTCACGAAAAAAAAAAAATTACTTAACGTTTTTCAACAAACGACAAAAAATTATTATTACGTTTCAATTTAACAAAAGAAAATTTTTTCGGCGGGTAATAAAATTTATTTTTTAAAATTTTACTCGAAAAAGAAAAAAATTTAATCATTGTATTTATTATTATTATTAAGTTTTTTCGCTTTTTTAAACGGTTTTTTTTAAACGTATTTATTACGGTAATAAAACGTTTTCATTAAATCTTACGATGTTAATTTTTTTTTTTTTTACGCTTTCTGTAAGAAAAGTAATTATTTTTTTACTACTAGGAAAAATCCCCCCAAAAAAAAAATTACCTAATATTTAAACACGATGAAAGTACGACGACGTTAAAAAAATAAAATAAATAAATAGATAATAATAATAATAATAATAACATAAAATTCAAGTTTTATTTATTTATTTATTTTTTTTAGAAATTAGAAAATTTTGGGAATGTTAAGGTCAAATTTTAATAACAATTTAATAAAAAAAAAAAAACAAAAATTTTAACGAATGTTTTCTACGATAATAGGTAATAAATAAATAAATATTATTACGGTAATAATTTATTACTTCCCTATCGAATTTTTATAAATAAATTAAATATTTAAATATATAAACTAAAGTCAAATTAATATTTTATTTTATTATCAATCGATTATTAAAAATAATAAAATAAATAAATAAAAAAAATACAAAAATAATAGAAATCGGGCGTTAATTATTTGTTAATAAATATAAATAAATAAATATTCCAGGAAATTAAAACAACTGGAAATTTTCTTATTGTGAAAAACAACAACAACAACAACCCGGATGTTGTAAATATTTCGTAAAAAATCTACAAACGTTAATTTGTCATTTGAGACACGTTTTTTGTTTCTTGATTTTCAAAGCTGAGAACAAGCGAAAAATATTTTCTGTCATTAATAATAATAATAATAACCACATTCAATAAAAGGAAATTTAAAGAAGATTTTGAAGAACCTAAAAGAAGAAACCATCCAGGAAATCGCACTACTATGTGGGGACGGCCCACATTCTTCGGAAAATTCAGCACCAACGAAATTCGAGTATTTGTCTCTAAAGAATCAGGTAGAACCTGGAATAAATTCTTAAATACCCCAACAATAAGAGCCTTGTCGTGTTTAAGAGTAACCATAATAATAATATTAATAAATATGAACAATAAATGAGACTATGAACAATATAAACAATAAATGAGACTAAAAATCGATTTGAAAAGAAGAAAAGAAAACATCCGACGAAAATCGCTTCGAGGAAAATTTGATATTTTCAATGCGAGGGAAATGCGAGAGGGCAAAGTTCCAAAGACCCCTTAAGGATGTAAAACCTTTAAGTGATTGTTTAAATGTAATAATCCCAACGAACATTAACATTTTTTTTTTTTGGGTCGCTAAAATTCCATTTCGCAAATTATCAAATGTTGTGAAGAAAAAAAAAGTAAAAAAAAAATTTCCCGCGAAAACGAAGTCGGAAAACGGAAAAGAAGCCATTTTTTTTTCTCTTACATTTACCTAAGCTACATCTACCGACGGGTTTTCACACTAAATAAATAACAATCGAGTGAAAATTATTTAATAATTTTTTTAATAGATAGCATTGTATTTTAACTAAAAAAAAAAATTTATTTATGGGAAATTTTAATTTATTTTCCAGTTTGAAAACTTTTTTTTTTTTTTACAAAATAATGTCGTTAACACCGAAACGTTTTTAAGTAATAATAATAATAATAAAAAACTTTTTTTTCGAATAATAATTCGTATTAACCCGATTCCTTACGACCATTGACCAATTTTACACTCTAACGATTATTTATCAACGGTTGAAGTCAAAAAAAAAAAAATGGCGGTTTTAACATCACAAACGAGTTATCGTCATTTAAGGTTCATACATACACACACATACATTTAAACAACATATTTCACATTTTTTTGAAAAATTATGAAATTTATAATTTACCAAATAAGTGTTAAAAACTACCATTTTAGACTGGTTTTCGATAGTTATTTATTTATATGAGTAACATCACGTATAAATCCGAAAAAAAATCCGGTAAAGTGAATCCACTAAAATCTTGCAAAATAAATAAATTTATTTAAATGTACGCCATCTTAATTGTTTGTTTTTATTATAACGAAAATGTTTTTTTTTTTTTTTTTTTTTAAATTTAAACATCAATGATTAATTTACTTGATACCTCCCCGATTTAATTTAATATCTTATCATTCCAAAATTTAATTTAAACGTGAATCGTCCATTTAACGAAATTTTCTCTCTCTCTCTTTCTCTCATTTTGTATTTCGTCAAATTATTATTATTATTATTATTATTATTACAAAACTTGCTAAATGACAAAAAGTTAACTCGACGGTTAAACACTCGCGACCGACCTTGAAAATTTCTTTTTAAAAAAACATTTTTTTTAACGTACTCAAACCGATAATAATGATAATAATAAAATTCAAAAAGAAAATTCCAATTAATATTAGAATATTTATATAATTAATTAATTTAAATATTTGATTTATTGATTAGGAATTAAAAAAAGGGCAAAAAGCGAAAAATTTTGACCCCTTTTAAAAAAAGGTCACGTGCGGGGAAAACAGTGAACCTTATTATTATCCTTGGCGGGATTTTTAAATTTGTTTAATGATTTTCTTCTGCTTCTTTTCTTTTTTTTTTACCAATGGTTTTTGTTAAAATAAAAAAGAAAACTTTTTTCAAAAAAGATTTTCCGATCTTTTCATCACTTGTCAATTAATAATTATCATATCGTATTATTATTATTATTATTTATCTAGATTTAAAAATAATAATAATAATAAAACTTTGGTTTAATACCTTAATTAATGTTTCGCTTTATTACAAAAAAAAAAAAAAATGGATATTAATGAATCGTATAAGAAAAATTTAAAATTCAGGTACAACAAATATTAAAAAAAAAAAAAATCATTCTCATCACCGCCATTATTATATTTTTTATTCCGTCTTCTGCTTTTTATTTCAGCAAAAAAAATGGAATGAAATGAATCATAAAAAATTTTTAGTAACGATTGCTACCTTAAAACGAATTAAAAATTTTTTTTTTTTTTTAGAAATAAAAGTAAAAAACGGTTAATAATTTTTTCAATGGCGATTTAAATATAAACAAAAATTATAAATAAAAAAAAAAATTGTTTACTCGTTGTAATAAATTGTTTTTTTTTTTTTTTTTTTTAAACAAAAACTAACTTTTTTCTTTCTTTCTTTTTTTTCCAATAATGTTGTCAGGTCTTTGACGCTTGCACCGCCTTAAGATATTTTTTTTGTTTAAAAAAATCCAGAATTAAATCTTGATTTTATAAAAAAATGTAAACTTTTTTTTTTTTAGCGCCGGTTTAAAGAATCTATCTCTCTCTCTCTCTCTTTCCCCCCCCCCTCTCTCTCTCTCTTTAACTTTATATAGTTTGATATATAGATTGAGTTTATTAATCTTTTTTTCTTTAACGTTTTATAATTTACTTTTTCGCATATTAAGCATCTTAATAATAATAATAATAATAATAATAATTCTTTTTTTAATTCTAATTTATATATAGACGATGAATATTAAAGTTTTCTTTGGGGAGAGAGCGAGGGGGGGGGGGAAATTTCAAAAAACTTTTTACAAAAAAGAACACAAACGGAAATTTTTTTTGTTTTTAAAAATTATAGGGAAACTACTTTTAACGACGCACTCAAAAAAAAAAAAAAAACTAGGAGCAGCATCAATTTTATTTTTAAAAAAAAAATCGTTAACAGAATAATAAAACGCCGTTTTATTTTGTTTTTATTTAAATAATAATAATAATAATAATAATAATAATAATAATAATAATAATAATAATAATAATAATAATAATAATAATAATAATAAAACTTTTTTTT
>NW_002987143.1:5437-7383 GCF_000006295.1 Pediculus humanus corporis
ATTTTTTTTTTTCTTTTTCGGAAAATCATTCTTTCAACAAAACAAAACGCCAAACGCTAAATAATAATTAAAAAAAAAATTACTTTCTTCGGTGTTTTCGAGACCAAAAAAAAATTAGTAGCAAATTGACTGACTCGAAATAAATCACGGTAATAAAAACAAAAAATAACGTAAATCATGAAGTAATAATGATAATAATGATAATAATAATAATAATAATAATAAACACGAATCTTCTGCTATAAAAAAAAACTTTTTTTCGGTAATAAATTAAATCGTATTCCAACAATTGTGAGAAATTTATTTTAATTTATAACGACCGCGTAAAAATTATCATTATTATTATTATTATTAAAATCATCATTATTACGTTTATAAAATAATTTTTTAAACCATGTCCTTGTTATAAAAAAAAAAAAAAAAAAGAAAAATTTATGTGAGCATCGTAAGAGTATCATTGTTGTTGTTGTTGTTGTTGTTGTTGTTATCCAAGGATTTTCATTATGAGAATACAAACAAAACAAACAAACAAACGATTGCACACTAACCGAAATAAATAAAATTTATAACCACTACGAAATTAATCAAATAGGAAGTGTAATAGACAAATAGAAAGATATTATTTATAGTTCGTTTGACCTTTATTACGTCACCATTTTGAATCTTTTATAACGTTCGTTAATTGAATACGAAACGAAAAATTTTTCTTTCACACGCGTACCTAAAATTTCCCAAAGTTTATAAAGTACATTAAAAAAATATATTAATTACTTTTACGCGTCGAGTAATTTTTTTTTTTTTTTTTTTTTAAACGATCACTAATATAAATCGATACGTGAGAAAATTTAATAATAATAATAATAATAATAATAATATGTCAGGATGTGCGTGTGTCAAGATTTGGGCGCGGAATTATAATGATCCTTATGGCCTGTCAACGCTCCTTTTTTATTAATTTACGTCATTATTATTATTATTTCAAATTTCATTCAATAAAAAAAAAATTTGCTCCTTCTTACACATCTCTCTCTCTCTCTCTCTCTATCCATATAAAGAACATAATTTTTTTTTAAAAATCGTTTTCCGACAGTATTTCCTAAAGAATCTTTTCCATAAAAAAAAAAACCGTTACGCTCAATGTTTTTGCCTCCAAAAAAGTAAAAAAAAACCCACGGATGTAAATTAAATTATCATTATTATTTTAGCTTTTAATAATAAATTATAAATAAATAAATAAATTTAACGTCTGAATAATATGAGAACATAAATAATAATAATTTTCATATTGAAAATAATATCATGTTTCCATATTGTTGACCGTAAGGTAAAAACGTAATTAATTCGTATTGTATGCACGCCCGTTTTTTTATCATCTTAATTATTATTATTGTTTTTGTTTTTAAAATAAATAAAAAGTTATCAATTATCAATAATTTATTTATTTATTTATTTATTAACCTTCGAATTCGTAGAAACAAACATTTCTAAATATTCAAATTTTCTAGATAAATAATTTCTAATGAGAAAATCAATAAAATCACTTAACAACAACAAAACTAAATTATAAATAAGAAATTTTTTTTTTTTTTTGGTTGGCACAACTGTTATTATTATTGTTTTTTTACGTCATCAGTAGAGTTTTCAATAATTTTTAAATTTACACGTCGAAGAAAAGGGACTAGATAATTTTTACGCGAATTTAAAAAAATTTGCTTAATAACTCGTTGAATAAGTGAAAATTTAAATTTTTTTTTTACCACTTTAATATTAAATAATAAATAAATTATGTATCCGTCCGTAAAAATCCTCATCCGTGATATATATATATATATATATATATTTTTTTTTTCTCTCTCTCTCTCTCTCACGATTTTTTAAATAATAATAATAATAATAATAATAATAATAATAATAATAATAATAATAATAATAATAATAAAATTACT
>NW_002987143.1:7999-10426 GCF_000006295.1 Pediculus humanus corporis
ATTAAATAAATAAATAAATGCTGGAATTGTTTTTTTTTTATAAAATAAATATTATCCGTTTGTCACGGATTTGGATAAATCGTGATTTTCGTGACCTTCTTTCATCAATCGGGAAAAAAAATAAATTTTTTTTTTTTTTTACGGAAAATGAATTAATATAAAATCACGTTTATTATTCAACACGTTTTTCTTTTTCATTTAATACCCGATTATTAAAGATTTGTTTTTCTTTAAAAAATCAAATCGTACGAATTTCAATAAGGGCCCTTTAAAAAAAAAAATTATTTTTTACAATCGATTGAATATTTTTTTTTATTAAAATGAATAGAAAAAAAAAGAAAGAAGTAATAAATGGTGCTAATCACTTTATAAGAATGAATGAATAAATAAAATTGACAGGTGAAAAATAAAACTAGACGTAATAATGATAATAATAATAAAATGATAAAACTTAAGGAAGGAAATAAACAAGAGATTTAATAAAATCTTTTTCAAAATGACCAAGCAAGTTGGTAACCACAACAACAACAACCAAAAAGATCAAACAACCGAAAAGAACAGAAAAGAAAAAATTACGCAATTCGATGCTCACTTTCGTGAATGAACAAATTATTATCATTATTATTATTATTATTATTATTATTATTATTATTATTATTATTATTATTATTATAATAAAACTTGAATACTTTTATTAAACCACAACGTGGAATTAGTAAAAAAAAAAAAAAAAATTTCTTTTCGGTAATTTCACTTTCTCATAAAAAATCATTATTTAACTTTGAGTTCGTAAGAAACTTCTAGAAAAAAAAAAACCATCGAGAATTTTTTTGAAGACGAACGTTTCATAATAATCAATAATCAATAATCAATAAATTATTTATTTATTGAGTACATTGATCTGATTTACGAATTGTATTTTAACGAAAAAAAAATTTTCTTTCAGTTCGATCTCGTTTGAATTCGATTTTTTTTTTTTTTTTAAATTAATAATCTCTCTCTCTCTCTCTCTCTGGCTCTCTTTCTTTCTCTTTCTAAACGTGCAATCATCAGGTACAAGGTTGGAATCAAGGACCGTTTCCAGAAACGTACGCCCTTGAACTCAACAACATAATATAAAAATGCAACTTTTTATTAGAAAAAAAAAAAAAAAAAATTAAAAAAATTTTTTTTTTCACGTAAAAAATAAATAAAAAAGTGCAACAGTCGACATTTTTAATTGTACTTCACATCCCTAATAAAACGATACCTAATTCAACGCCTACGATTCGCATTTACTCCGTTTAATTAAAAATCGATCGATTATAAATCAATAAGTAATTAATTAACGAAAATCGATACCCACGAAGGTAAAAAAAAATTAAATTCCCCATCCCTCCCCGCTCCCCCCTACTCCCCTGCTTGTTTAAAAACAAAACAATAAGACAAAAATTTTCTTTTGTTAATTCTAATGAAATGATTTTGCAAATAAATTTATCACGTTCTTGTCAATAAAAAATTATTGTTATTATTATTATTATTTTTGGAAAACTCATTAGTCATTTTTCGAATTCTAAATAATAATAATAATAATAATAATAATAATAATTGTCGAAAAGTAATTTAATTTTTTTAAAATCTATTAATAGAACCGGAATTTATTTATTTATTTACCTTGTGAAATGTTGAAATTATTAAGAGGAAAAAAAAAAAAAAAATGAGAATGAGCTTATGTCGGCAATGGCGGCGGCCCCCTATCATTATTTAATACCGTGACGATAATAATAATAATGATGATGGTAATTTTTTATAAAAGTTAAATCTTATCGAGTTTAGACTCGTCGTGGTTTTTTTTTTTTTTTTTTTTTTTTTGGCTCTATGAATTCTATGACGGAGCACAATATATCTTATGAAATCATGACAACGAATCACTTCCGGGATGATAAAAAGGTTACAAAAATATAATAAGTCAAAAAATAATAATAATAATGATGATAATGATGATGATGATGATGATGATGATGATGATTTTGACGATCGTTTTCAACGTCTCAATTTTTTCTATTTAAGTTACGTGAATAAAATTTTTTATTTTTTTTCCTATTATAAAGGGAACGAGTGTAGATTTAAAACAGAAAAAAAAACGCAAACAAACAACAAACAAACGGACAACCCCGATAATTTAAGTTTTTTTTTTTTTTTTTTTTTTTTTTTCGTTATTTTTACGAATGATATCATAGTTTATAAATATTATTGAATTTTTTTTTTTTTTTTAACCGTCCTCTCTCTTGACAAGATCAATTTATTACAACAACAGGGGAACAAAGTGCGTTATGGTCTCAAATACAAATTCGCAAAGTTAAGGGGAAGAAGAAAAAAAAAAAAAACAAGCCAAGACGTTAAGGGTTAAAACGAGTTTTTTTTTTCGAGTAAATGTTTATTCGTATT
>NW_002987143.1:10595-17709 GCF_000006295.1 Pediculus humanus corporis
AAATAAAATTTAAAAAATTTCCCCCCCATTTTTTTTTTTTCAAATTAAAAAAAAAAAAAAAAAAAACTCGATTTTTATTATTTTTTTTTCATGTTTATGTTTAAAATTCTCTCGAACACGCAAACATTTCAGTTGTTAATTATTAAAAAAAACGTTTTTACCGAAAAATTTTAACCGGAAAACGAAATTCCAAAAATTTTGTTTCCAATAAATAATAATAATAAAAGAATTCAATTATTCTACTAATATTTAAATAAAATATTACTTTGACTCACCGTTGTTCCCCTCCCCCGGAAATGAAAATTCGAGTACTCACACGCACCTCCTAGAAAAAAAAAAAAAAAAAAAACAATTAATAATGATAAAAATTATTTTTTCGACGCCATTTTAAAATATTATTATTGAAATTTTTCAACTGATTGGAACGATTAAAACGTTGAGTGGATTTTTTTTTTCTACCTGATTATTACTACAAAGTCAGGTGAATTTTATTATTATTATTATTATTATTATTATTATTATTATTATTATTATTATTATTATTAAAAAATCATTCATCGGCCCACTATAAAAACGGTAAAATAAAATTTAAAAAAAACGTTACAACGTCATTTTATTAAAAAAAAAAAAAAATGTTAACGTATTATAACGAATTAATTACAATCACGAATTTAATAAATAAAATTTTTTTTTTTATATAAACAAAATAAAAGGAAAAACGAATTCGTTCGGTTGTTGTTTGTACGGTTGTTTTGGTTGTTGTTCAGGTATATAATAAAATTTTTACAAAAATTCTCGTACGAAAAATCGATTTTTCCAATTGAAAATCACATCAATGAAAATCTAACAGTTTTTCAAGTTCAAGGTCACACCCATCGCCTACAAATTATTATTAATTATTATTATTATTATTATTATTATTTACAATAAATTGTATATAATATTAATTAAACAAAAAAAAATTTTTTTTTTTTTTATAGGAGTCGTTTATGGTTAGTAAATCTAAAACGAAACAAAAATGGCTCCCGGTCACTTCTAATAATTAAAATCAGGTTTTTGTTTTTGTTTTTTTTTTTTTTTTAAGGTTTGCGTATTATTATTTTTGTAAAAAATGACCGAACACAAATAAATTCATCACGTGAAATTTTTTCATTATTTAAAAAAAAAAAAAAAATGGAAGTCAAAACAAAAAAAAAAAAAAAAATTATTATTTTTTTTTTAATAAAAAATCCGTTGTATGTTATTAATTATTTAGATTCGGGTTATTAATCATTAAACCGATCATTAAATAAATGATTTAACTTTTAATAATAACATTTTTTCATTTGAAAATGCGCAAAAATAAAAAAATTTATTGTTAAATCATTTTTATTGTGCAATTATTATTATTTAACCCTTATAATTTTATATATTTTTGCGTTAAATATAAATTTTTTGCTACGGTTAATACGCTGAGAAAAAATTGCCAATTTTATTATTATTATTATTATTATTCATTTTCGTGGTTATACGCTTCGTGTGTGACGTAATTACGTAAAAATAGAAGAAAAATAGTGCCACGATAATTTTAAACAGCATCCCTTTGAAATCAAAAAATAATAAAAATTTTAATAAAGTGACGTCATTGACGTAATCAATCCCTCATCCGTTACCCATAAATAAATTTTATTACCGTTTTAATAAGTAATTTTAATAAAACGGTTTAACACCTTTAAACCGCGTTTAAAAAAAAATACTTAAAAATTAATAATTAATAATATTAAAAAATAATTTTTTATTAATTTTTTTATTTATAATTTTAAATTAATGGATTTTCTTTTTTTTTATAAATTTATAACGAACAAAAAAAATCGTTAAAAAACTGGTTGTTTTACCAAAAAAAAAATATATATAACAATTCCAGTGACGTAAAGTTCAATAAACCCTAAATTATTTAAATAATTTTTTTTTATAAATAAAAAAACAACAACAAAATTGGAAAGCGTTAACCTTCTAGTTTCACGTGATGTTAAAAACGTAATAATAATAATAATAATGATAATATTTAAAACCCACGCCTCGGAAAATTTTATTTTATTTTTTCCGTGCGAAAAAAATTATTATTATTATTATTTTGACGACGTGAAATTATCAAGATTTACAAACGTTAAATTTTTATTTTAACGAGGGGGGGGGTTGAAAGGGGGGAGAGAGAGAGAGAGATGGTGGGGGGAAACATTACCATAATTTTTTTTTCTGTAAATATTTTACCAGATTACTATCGTTTATGGTTAATAGCTTAATAATTATGAATATATTAATTTTTAATTTGTAATTTACGATTATTAAAAATTAACATAAATCGGGATGATTAATTTGTAACAAACATAACACTTTCGACACGATTCATCTCCTGCCACGTAAATCATTTAATAAACAAACAAATCCTTGCTTATTAAAAAAAAATGAAAAGTTACGTAACGTGGCAACATCCGACTTTTTTTTTTCTTTTAAATTCTGTTCCATGATTTCAAGAGAGTAGTAATGATAATAATAATAATAATAAAACACGTTTAAAAAGTGAAATGTAATATCATCAAATAATAAAAACGAGAAAAAAAAAACGAGAGTTTTAAAATCCGAGAGAGAATCTTAAAGATTTCGTGGAAACGACTAGAAAAAAAAGAATTTTTTTTTTTAATGGTTTTTATTTAAATTCTTACTCGTAAGTTACTACGGAACTCGTGACGTAATTTTTATGACGTAATTTAATAATAATAATACGATGGTCGATGGAAAGAAAACTTTAAATTATTTTAAAATCATGATCATTAACAACAGAATTTTTTTTTTAAAGAAAACATCTGATAAAAATAATTACGATGATTTTGATTATATATACACATTTATTTCTAATACCACGATATAATTTTGCTTTTAAATAATATCAAAGGAAAAAAAAACTGAGTTTTTACTGATAAACCTCATGGCCTAACGTAATTTAAAAAAAAAAAAAAAAAAAACACGAAGATTGTAAAAAAAAAAATTTTTTTTTTATTCTCGGTTTGGTAGTGACATGCGTGCTCCTCAGTTAAATAGCCTCAGGTAAAATGGTTCTGCTGCCACTTTTATTAAAAATCAAAAAAAATTTAACAATTCGATTTAAATTTGACAAACGCATACACACACACATAATGACATCGCGTTTGAAATTTTAAAATAAATAAATAAATAAGTAATTGATTTATTTATTTATTTGATGAAATCAATGAAAAAATAATTCAATCATTATTATTATTATTATATTTACCTCGAAGGTAAAGCTGGACAAAATGAAAAAAAAAAAAAAAATTTTTTTTATTTTTTATGAATAATTTAAAGAATCAAGTTGAAAAGTTTGTTATTTTTTTTTTTTTTAAATAAATTCAAAAAAAAAAAAAAAAGTTAATAAATAAAAAAACTTGAATTTCAGCAAAATGAAAAAAAAAAACTCAATAAAAAACTTATTTATTTTATTTAAATCTCGAAGACATTTTGTATTTTTTAACTAAAAAAAAAAAAGCACAAAATTATTATTTTCTCCTTCTCTCTCTCTCTCTCTCTCTATTTTATTAAGGGAAAATGTTATCAAACGACAACGACGACAACAAGGCGTTAAATTGATAACTTATTGTATCGGCTAAATGCGAAAATAAATTTTTTTATTAAAATATTTCGCGTTATCGAATTTAAATGTTCAGTAATTTTTCCTCAAAAGGATAACGACGCACCTGATTAAGGTTTAATTTCAAATTCAGAGTCAAATTCTAACTTAACAGAGACAGAAACCCCAATACAGGTAAATAGTTAATCCAAATGTATCGTGGCAGCAACCATCAACGTTTTCTACACCTTTAAATTTCTAATAATAATTTTTTTTTTTTTTGTAGTGGTAGCAGAACAATAAAAAATTAAAATTCATGTCCGCGTATGTGTAATTTTGCTACTACTTTTGCCATACCACAAAAAATTAGCGATTTAAATTTAATGAACAGTTGTAAAAAAAAAAAAAAAATGACCGGTTGTCTAAAAGGAAAATTCACGTGTAGAAAAAAACAAAAAAAAGTTTTTAAAATTCTCATTCATCCTTTTAAATTCGGACACGTAATTATTACCTAAATTTTTTTTTTTTTTATACAAAACGTGTTCAGACACAAGTAATACAACTTTACAAACATAAATTGGTGTTATATTTATTACAGGTACGCAAACTGATTAATAAAAATCCATTTAAAAAAAAAAAAATTTTTTTTCTCATTTTTTTACTTTTCAAATTTAAATTAATTTTATCTTTTTATCACTGACTAGTTAATGTAATGATAACATTTTAACGAGCACACGCACACGCACACTATTTTATTACTTTTCAAACAAAACAATTACGTCATCAGTTGATCAGTTGTAATAATTATTACATGGGATTTATTTGTCAAAAAACTTAAATTATTAATTTTTTTTCATTAGACGCCATATTAAATATTTTGTCGCACCACCACGCAGAAATAATGATAATTTTTTTTGCGTTTGAAAAAGAAGAACGATTTTTCATTTGTTTCCGTAACTAAAAGCTCTAACTAAATTTAAATTATTTTTTCTCGGCGTAAAAAAAAAAAAAAAAAAAAAAAAAAAAATTAATGTTGTACTTTTCTCCTTTTTTTTTTTTACGAAAAGATCGCGTGCTTTAAAAAAATTAGGTAATTAATTACCGTTTTATCGGTTTCGCGAAAAGTAATATTTATTAATTTATTATAAAATGTGTGGCTTTATGGCGAATTTTTTTTTTTTTTTAATAAAATTTTTTACCGCCCGTTGAGTTAAAATTAAATAATGATTATAAAATAAAATTTTATTAATTAATAAAGGCACGTAATGAAAACGGTGTGGAAAAAACAAACAAACAAACAAACGGGTAAAGAGGTTTTGAGGTAGAAAAATTTTTGTAACGACAGCACGTAAACTTAAAATACGACACTCCTTCGTTTTTTTATCGGTTATGACAACATAACAAATACATAAAAAATATTTTATTATAAACTTGTGGGCAATCGGAAAAAATGGCAAAAAGGTTTCGAAAGGTCGCAACAACAACAACAAATTTTTTAATCCCAAAAGCAACAAATGAAAATTTTAAAAAACAAACATAATAAATTTCCATCAGCTAAAATTTATTTATAATGAAGAGACAAACATTTTTTTTTTTTTTTTTTTTACCAGACAGTTTAGTTAATTTTTGTTTGTTTGTTTGTTTGGTTTTTTAATTTTGGCAAAACTGCTCTGAATCGTATACCTCATTTATTATTGTCATTATTATTATTATTTTTAATTTAATAACATTTATAAAAATGTTGTTAAGGCAATAGTGATATTGTATGTATATTAATCAGTGATAATAAATATATATATTTTTTCTTTATATAAATTATACCGGATACGATAGCCTTAAGATAATAATAATTAATTTTTTATAAAAAAAAAAGCACGAGTAAAAATTTTTAACGAATTTTTTCGATTTTATAAAGTATCGAATCGTAGTTTACTTAAATATATTTTGCCCCCCCAGGTTATTAACATCCACAATGCTAATATAAATAACTCGAGTTTTTCTTTTTTTATTTATTTACTCGATTTTAATAAATTTTTTTTATCCGATTAATAATTAATTAAAACCTTACGCGTCACGCATTTTTCCAGAATGAACCCCAAAAAATTAATTAATTAATTAATTATAAAATTTTCTTAAGATTTGCTAATTTCGTTTGGCGTCGAAAAAATCCGATATTAGAATAGTAATTAGAGTTTTTTTCTTTTTCCTATGTCAGTCTATCTATCTGTCTCTCTCTGTCTCTCCCTCCCCCCATCGGCTCCCCATTCGGAATAATAACAAAATTGTGCCAAAAGCATTCGAACGTAATTTAATACGACTATGATGACGTCATAAAACTCATTTGTCGTGAACGAAATTAATTATTGGATTTACGTGTGAAAAATTTACAATAACGACAACAACAACAACAACAACAAACTCTTCTGTGAATAATCGATTATGTAAAAGTTCAAAAATTCTACTTTATTCTATTATAATTATTATTATCATTTGATTTCACTTTCTATACAATTCCGTCGATTAATTTGAGCTAGCCAAAAATAATTTTTTTTTTGAACTAGTTTAATCGAATTTTTCTAAAACTACTACTCGTTATTAAATTTAAAATAAATTTTAGGTTTAAAAATTTTTAATCACAGGTTTTTAAAAAAAAAATTAAATAATAATTGATTAATCATTTCTTTCGACAAACAAATATTCTAGACGTTTCCACCATTTATTAATTCTATGTGACAACAACGTGTGCGTTTGTTTCGATAATAAAAAAATAAATTACCTTGTTTTGTTTTTTTTTTTTGGCGGGCTGTCGGAGAGCAAAGTTCAAAATACATTTATTTATTTATTTTCCTACGTGATAAGAACCTTTTTTTTTTTTTAACCATTCAGGTTTCCCCCCCCCCATTTTTGTTTTTTTTTATTCTTACATTTTTCATAATGTTTTGTTGTTTTTTTTAACAAAAAAAAAAAAAAATCTCATTAAAAATAAAAATGAAAAATATTTTCTACAAACAAACACAAAAACAGCGAGCATAACGCATATACCTTAAAGAATTTATTATTATTATTATTATTTTTATTCCTCTACTATTTATTAATAATAATAATAATAATAATCTAGCAAATGTCAGTCTAGTAGTCAAATATAATATCAAAACCATTAAAAATCAATTAATGATCTAAAAAAGTTGCAGACGAAACAATGATAAGCTAAATATAATATAATTGATACGAATTAATTTAAATTGTTTTTATATAAATAAATAAATTTAAGCAGAAGAAAAGTTTAAGTTACGTTCTTTAAAATTTTTTTTATGCCCACTTTATTCAAAAAAAACGATTCTTTTGATCTCCTTATATGATTTCATAATAATAATAATAATTTTTTGTTGTTGCTCTTTACTACACCTGATTCTTCATTTCATTGGCTCGTTATTAATAATCGTATAATAATAATAATAATAATAATAATAATAATAATAATAATCGATATCG
>NW_002987143.1:17729-55725 GCF_000006295.1 Pediculus humanus corporis
TATTTAATATCGATTCGCCATTTTGTTTTTACGCAAAAAGGTTTAATAACCTTACGAGAAAAATTTCTTTATTTTTTCGGGTTATTTTGGGGGAAGTTGCACATACTACGCGCATGCGTGAAAATCGAAAAACGATTAATCATTCAAATTAATTAGTTAAATCGCAGTACATAAATTATTAAAATTTTTTCGTTAATCATTATCGAATGTTTTCAATTCAAGGGAAATTTTTTTTATTATGCATCGATCGAAGGTGACTTTAAAATTTTTCATGTATTTGGTCAGTCACGGTCTGCACAAATGTTAAGGATATTAACTTTAGGGTTAACCCCTAAAAGGGCAGTAAAAAAGGTTTTTTACACGAGGGCAAAATATTTAATTGACCTGAGGTCAAATGAATTTTTTTTTATTTAAAATAATTAATAATTAAATACGGTGGTAAATATATATAAAAAAATTATGAATTAATGTTCGGCACGATTGTTTTGATTATAAAAAAAAAAATCATCACGAAACCGTTTGCTGAAAAAGTGCCAAAAAATTTTCCGGGTACAGTTAGAAAAATAAAACATTCGCAAATCGAAGCAAAAAAAAAAAAAAAAAAAAAATTCGAAACGAATAATGGCGTCAAAATTAAAAAAAAAATTTGTAACGAATTTTTACTACCACCACCACCACCACCAACATCAACTTTTTCGTTGTAAGGTTTGCCTACCGGATGCAAAAGAAAATCTTAGAATGAGAACTAAATCAAAAGATAATTATCTAGAACTATTAAATGTCATTGATCCTGGTTTATTAACGCTTGAATATTCCAGGATAAATAAATTTGAAATAGGTGGAGCTTGATGTGAAAACCCGAGGAGGTGCTTCCAATGGGAGGAAGAATTCAAATCAAAAACCCAAGCGTGTGTGTGGAAAAAAACAATTTTTTTTCTTTTGGCTTTTGAAAAAAAAGAAAAAAAGAAGATGAAACAAAAAGGATGTTGACTTCAAGAACAGCAAAAAAATGGTGGGGGTAAACGAGAGAAGAAAAAAAACGTTATAAAGTCGCCGAAATTCGCGGCCCTGACATTGACCGTTGGCTAGTTGTGCAACATAGGAAACCACGTGTGAATATGTTACTCAACGGTGTGTTGTTTTTTTTTTTATTATTTACCGGAGTTATTTCGGATGCGGATTTGAAAGATTCCGATACAATAGTCGTAGAATCGGAGGAAAAATTACAACAACCTAGAAGAATCCCTAAAAGAATCAGGCCTCATTGGGCATCGAGACAAGTAAAGGGTACTTTCAGAGACTCATCGAATTACGATGATTACCAATGGGATAATCAATTTGTAGCTCAAACTTTGGCACCTTACGGAAATACTCCTCCGTGGAATTATGGTAACGAAGGTTCGTTATCGACTCCATCGAGCCAAGAAAATTACGGAAACGAGGAAGGTTACGGTAACCAACAAGGTTTTGGCAATCAAGAAAATGAATACGGAAATCAAGGTATGATTTTCTTTTTTTTCCATATGCTTACTAAAATCGAGAGGGAAAAAAAATCAAAGAATCACACTAATAGTCAGTAACCATTATCAAAACTAACGAAAATATTTGTTTTTCAAAAAAAAAATTAAAACGTCATCTTTTAACAAATTGTCATGCGTGCCCCGCCCCCAGAAAAAAAATTACGCCATTTTTAAATGCTTTCGAATAATAATAAAAATTTTCAAAAAAATTATCACAGAATTATTTTTGATAACGTCCAATATTAAATCATCATTTATTCACCTCATTATGTTATTTTAATTATTTGATTATTAAGTGTTAATGAAACTATTTAAAAACTCATTCAAATTGTTCGAATCGGCATAATTAAAACATAAAAACAATACAAAACAAACTAATCAAAGAATGAATACAAACGTCTCAAAATTCCTTTAATGTTTAATGTTTAGTAAATAAAAAGCAGACGATAAATAAAAATATGGTGGGGAAAACAAAACTTGATACAAACGAACCAAATTCGGTGGTACTGGGTTATTAGTAAATAAACAAATAATAATAATAAAAATATTTGTAAGCTTTGAAATTGCGTAATTCCGCCAGTGACTAATCATTTTTTTTTTGTTAATATATTCATTAGTAGTTAGTTTTTTGTGAAAATTTTAGTGCCACGACAAATCTAATGACACGAAATAAAAAAAAATGATAAGAAGAAAACAGTTCAAAATATTGTTTTTTTAAAATTAAATTAGTCATAACCGATCATGGGAAATATTGTTTTTGATACTGAACAAACAATATTTAATAATTATCATTATTAAAATGGAATAGAAACACAGAAAATTAATAATCAGCCCATTGAGAGATAAAATTAGCAAAAAAAAAAAATGTAGGAAATATTTTTTATTAATTATTTGAAACAGCCATTATTAAGAATAATCATTATTAAGAATATTAAGATAATAATCATTTTATTACAAATAATAATGAAAATTGAAGGTAAAAGAAAGCATTTGTATAATGACATTATTAAATTTTACTTTTTTGTTTTATTTCTATATATATAATAATTGTAAAGAGTTCCCATGATATTATTTTAAAAACCTTTATTAATTACAAAATTAAAATTTTTTCAATACCTGTATTCAACTTGTTTCAACGACTGTTTTTTTACAAAACTTAAACTTCAATAAATAACTGGTATTTGATGTTTTTTACAAAAATAATCCTTTTTTTTAATTTAAGAGTTTCCTTAAATTAAGCTAAAATTTTTAAATTATTTTAGGTTATCCACAAACTGGTTACCCAGAACCCACTCAATATCCTCAGCCAGGCTATCCCCAGCCAGGGTACCCACAGAGACCTCAGCCAGGAAGACCAACTCAACCCAGTTACCCACAACCTGAACAACCAAGTTACCCAGGTCAAACCGGCCAGTCTGAACTGACAGGGCAATCAGGTGTTTATCCAGGACAGCCTGGCCAAGCAGGAGGCTATCCAGGTCAGCCAGGTCGACCAGGACAAACAGGACGGCCAGGTTACCCAGGGCAGCCAGGACAGCCAGGACAACCGGGACAACCGGGACAGCCAGGGCAACCAGGACAGCCGGGGCAACCAGGACAGCCGGGGCAACCGGGACAGCCGGGACTACCAGGACGGCCAGGTCGGCCAGGTTACCCAGGTCGGCCAAGTTACCCAGGACAGACAGGGCAGCCAGGACAACCGGGACAGCCAGGGCAACCAGGACAGCCGGGGCAACCGGGACAGCCGGGACTACCAGGACGGCCAGGTCGGCCAGGTTACCCAGGTCGGCCAAGTTACCCAGGACAGACAGGGCAGCCAGGACAACCGGGACAGCCAGGGCAACCAGGACAACCAGGACAACCGGGACAGCCAGGACAACCAGGACAACCAGGACGGCCGGGTTATCCAGGGCGGCCAAGTTACCCAGGACAGCCAGGGCAACCAGGACAACCGGGGCAACCAGGGCAGCCGGGACAACCCGGTCAACCAGGGCGGCCGGGTTTCCCAGGACAGCCAGGACAACCGGGACAACCAGGGCAGCCGGGACGACCGGGTTTCCCAGGGCAGCCGGGACAACCAGGACAGCCGGGGCAACCAGGACAGCCGGGACAGCCGGGACTACCGGGTCAACCAGGTCGGCCAAGTTACCCAGGCCAGCCAGGGCAACCGGGACAGCCGGGACAACCGGGTCAACCAGGACGGCCGGGTTTCCCAGGTCAACCTGGACAGCCTGGACAACCAGGACAACCAGGTCAACCTGGACAGCCTGGGCAACCAGGACAACCAGGTCGACCTGGACAACCTGGGCAATCAGGACGGCCAGGCTACCCAGGGCAGCCCGGACAGCCGGGACAACCAGGACGACCAGGAAGACCAGGGCAGCCTGGATATCCTCAGGGACCTCAATTTCCCCAACGACCTTCTTACCCTGGGCAGCCACAAAAACCAGATTCATCTCAAGGACCTTCCCCACCTGGAGTACAGCCACAATATCCACAAAGACCTCCAGATAATGAAATTTATCCGGGATCTCCATGGTATCCTCAAATTTCACCAGGACTTCCCGGCCCTCCAGAAGGTGAACAAGTATCTCAAAATGAACTCTTAAAATATTGTTTGTAAGTAACATTTCTAAATAGTTCGTTAGTGTTATGTTCAACTTAAAAAAAAAATTTTATCAACTTATTTTTAAGGGCTCCAAAAGGACAATTTTCTGTAGATTATTCATGTAGCAAATTTGTTAACTGCTGGGAAGATGTTGCCGTAGAGCAAGATTGTGGAATGAATTTAGTATTTAGTGAAGAGAAAAAATACTGTGATTATCCAGATATGGTTGATTGTGGTTCTCGTCCTCGTGCCCGTAAGTTAATTACATTAAATTATAGTTTTATTATATTCTTTTTTTTCAAAACCTCCTTATTCTTCGCTTAATATTAAAAATTATTGCCTTTTAAAGGTCCAACTTTTTTTTCAGCTCCACCGGAAGCAAACCCGGGTAACTGTTCAACGCCCTTCCAAACCTACAGAAGTCCGAACAACTGCGGAGAATTTTTTGTGTGCTCTCACGGCGTACCACATAGATTTCTGTGCCCCGGAGGTTTGGCTTACAATTCAGTGAGTAATCCCTGAGAAAATTTGGCCCGACCATTTGCAATACGTTAAAGTAACGAATAAAAGTAAACCGGTTAGATAAGTACGAAACGCTTTTAATGAAACGCAAGATCTCATTTAGTTTTAAAGTTTTTATCTTTTAAATTAATAAAATATTAAATGAAAGTTTAAAATTTGATTGAAAATAATATTTTGTACCTTTTAAAAAACATTCATTAAAATAAATTTTTTATTATTTTGACAGTAAATAACCTTCTAAAATATTTTTTACAATCAACTTATTTACACACACACACTTAAATTCCTTTTCCCAAATTACAAATATTTAAATTACCCACGACTTCATTTTCCTTTCGTAATTAGTTATTAAATAAAAATTTTATTTTCAATTTTTTTTCCCTTTTTTAGGATTTAGGAGTATGCGATTACTCAACCAGAGTAGAATGCGATGGAGTTCCTTTGCTTCCAGCCGAAGAAACGACAGAATATCCCGATTATCAAAGTGAATATGGAAACACAGATAATGAAGACAACAACAACAACAGTCAATCGTCTAACGGGGATAGTAATTATTACGGAGGTTTTGGTGGAGGAACCGGAAATAAACCGTACAGGAGATCTAAAATAACCGAAGAAGAAGAAGATAACGATCCAAAATCAGAATCAGAAGAAAATGTGTCGTAGGATTTAAAAAAAAGAAAAAAGAGATCTTAGATGTAAGCACACTCACATAATAATTTTAAGTTATTAAAATTAATTTAAAAGGTTAAAATTTATGACAATGATATATCTCGTTATGACTTTGCTTTTACATTACCAACAACAACAAAAAAAAATTCTATTGAAGTCTTTAGACATTTTAACAAAACGGTAGTACCAACTATTGCATCAAACTTTTTCACTCCTCTCCATACAAAAAAAAAAAAAAAACATGACTTTAATTAATGGTTACCAATGAATTTTTAAACGCCCCAGTTTGAGACATACAAAATATTTTTCATCTTTCTTTTGTTCTCAAGAAAGCAATCGTACAAACACAAAGACAAACGCAAATAAATGCATTTTACATTGAAATTGGATACCTTTCAATTTTATTATGCTAATTTTACAACGAAAGTAACAAATTAAAAATCATATATATATATATTTCCTAATTTACTGTAATTCGTAATGAAAAAAAAAAAAAAAAACATTGTTTTGAAATACCTAAAAAGTCGTTTTATTATTATTATTATTATTATTTTATGTTAGTTTATCAGTTGGTAGTACTTAACACCACTACTTTTTTTTTTTTTGTCACTTTTAGTGTTAAAAAATCCTTGATTTAAATATTTGTTGCCAAATTTTTAAAAAGAAATTGATCGTTATAATGGAAAGCATACAAAAAAAAAAACTCGGAAGTCGTCGTTTATAGAGAAAACGATTAAAAATCTTATGTAAAAAAAAAAAAAAATCACAATTAATAATAATAATATTAATAAAAGGGATGAAGAAATAAGGGTTGAATTAAATAAATATAAATTATATCGAGTTGACATTTTAAAAAAGTAATCCATTATTTTTTTATAGTACAACTTTTGTTTTGTTTCATTGACATTTTATTTTCTTTATTAAAAAAAAAAAAAAAAAGAAAAAGTTTTTAATTTTATTTCATCAATGACGTATTTTTCTTTTATTTAATTTAATTTTTTTTTTGCTTTCAGATAAATTTATCAAAATCCAAGTGCAATCGAACAAATAAGGTAAACTAATTTCAAACAAGTGATTTAAGTGAGTGATTAAATTCAATTGTTAATCAAAATATCACACTAACTTTAAGTAATAATAATAATAATAATAATAATAATAATAATAATTGCATATAAAATGGCATTTTTAAAATGCCGGATAATTTACCGTTGTGATAGAACCGAAATTTTTCATTAACAAAAACAAATCAATGATAAATCATCAATTTTTTACAATTATCATTATTTTAATGAAAAATTTCTAATTCGAACTAAAAAAAAATTTTTTTAATTTTATAATATATATATATAATGAAAATTATTTTTTTGGAGAGACAGGATGAATAAAAAAAAAAAAAAAATTATTAAAAAAGGTGATAGGCGTACCTATTGTAAAGGGTATTCTATCTCTCTCTCTCACTGTCTCTCTCTTTTAATATATAGTTTTCATTTTAAAATAATAATAAAAAAAAAAAAAAATTAAAAATTTATTTTTCATTCGATACTTTTTTATTAAGTAAGCAGCATTTTTAATTTTTTTTCTTATTAATAATAATAAAAAAAAAAAAAATTTTTTTTTAAAAATAATTTATCGTTTATTTTTAATAATTATTTTATCCGTAATAAACGTCAGTATTATTAATTTATTAAAATTACCTGAGTGAATATTTCTTTTTTTTTTTTTTTATGTAAAAGAAAAAAATAAAATAAAATAAACAAAACGTAAAAAATATTCACTTCCTCGTAACGAATAATTGTTTTTAATGCCAAAAAAAAAAAAAAAAATTAAAATAAAATGACATGTCAATGGACTTTCTAGTTCATATCTAACAGGAAATATAATATAATCGGTCTGAGTTATTCGAGAATGAATCAAGTTCAAAAATTAAAGTAATCGATTGTGTGTAATCGCAATAAAATAATATTTAGGTTTATCGAAAAAAGTTTATAACAAAAACAAAAAGACCACTTACTGATATTTGCTCTCGTTAATTTTGATTTTTAAACTAATAATAAATACCTATGAATTTTCAAATTTTGTGTTTCCAATTATTATGACACGCAAAAACAAAAACAAAAGGATTTACTTTTATAATAACCCAATGCGAATGAGAAGGTAATGGATAAAAGAATTATCCATCAAAAAAAAAAAAAAAATTTCACCCGTAGTAATAACAACAATGATGACTAGAGAAAAATACAAAATAAAAAAAAATAATTTAATTTTTTGTTTTGAATTCGTAAGACAAATTGTTTGTCATTTGCTTACAAAATTTCAGCTAAGGTGACCTTAATGTAAGCAACCTTCGATTGTTGAAATCATAACCGATTTAAGATGTAAACACGCACACACACAGACACACCGATATATATTAAATAAAATCATACTACATCTTTTCATGATCCATTTAAAATTAACTTCTAGTTCAATGTGGCTATAACACACACACGACAAGGATTTGATAATACTTCAAGGGAAACCACATATAAGCCGTCTTCATTATTATTATTATTATTACTCCCTTGTTTTCCAACCGAAAATAACAACACCATAGGAATAGTTTTACATAGACAAATTTTTTATAAACTCGTTTGCCATCCTCCACGGGGCAAAACTTATCATTCTTTTACAAACAAACACACACACACCACCACCACCACCAGTTTGCCTTGATTTAAACGTCAAAGTAATTTTTCGAATTCTTTTAACAATTAAAAAAAAAAAAAAAAATTTTTTTATCTAAATCATCGCTTACCTTAATCAATCCTTATAAGAAATCATTCCAGTTAAAATGTGATGACGGCATTAAATCCACCATGAATTCATTTCTTTTTTAAAGATCCTTTTTTTTTATTGAAAAGAACCCTAAAATAAAACAATCAATGTTTTAATAATTATTTATCTATTGCTGAACAAAAAAAAATGGGTCATTTATAAATTTATACAATTTTGAAGAGGATTAATTAATGAATTATGATGAGTAGGATACTCATACTATTCTTATTCCCACAATTTCATTTTGTAAATGAATTAATAATATGTGTTAATGAAAGAAAACACGTTAAATTCAATTCACATTGTTGTTTAATGTAGGCGGCATTCATTCTTTTATGATAACTTTTATGGATGTTGTGAAGCAATATTTAACATCATATTTGATATTTTATTTGAAACTTCAATCACAGCAACATAGAATCGTGAATAAAAAATTTATATATAATCCAAAATCACAGGAATACAAACAAGCCGGGAAACCATTTTAAATAATGTTATTTAAAATTCAAAACAATTTTATGTAATTAATCGAATGAATAATATAATTAGGTTCAAGGTAAACACAAAAAGTGTTAATTTATTTAATCTTTTACTATTTTCTGAAAAATAATGTCCAATAAAAAATAAAAAATAAATGAAAGGTTTTTTTTTTTTAAATAATTTTCCAAGTAAGGAATTTGCATCCTAGTCAGGGAAAATTAATGATTCATTATTTAATAAAAGGTCAAACGTATTTATACTAGAATTCCGATAAATTTTTTTTTTTTTTTTTTTTGCTTTAGAAGGTTCATTCATCACGAAGTATATTTTTTTTTTACCTGTGTAATAAATTGATAAAATTATATAAAAAGAAAAGTTTTTATTGATTATCTGTTATGAATTTTATTTATTATTATTATTAAATCTTCAATACAAAAAAAAACCAATGTTGTCTCTTTTCGTTTATTCCAGTAAGAATAATGCTGGAATATTAATTCTATAATTTTATTATTATTATTATTTTTATGTATCTGGCAATGTGTCAAATGCATTTGTAAAAGCCAACCAGACGAGAAATGAATTAAGCAATAATACTTATATATTGTTTTTTTTTTTTTTTTTTTCGTTAGAATTCATCATAAGTCCATTCTCCTTAATGTTCATAAAAAAAACACGCCCGAAAGATCGATTTCAATAGGTTTTTATTTTATTTAAACATTTAAAAGAAATTTTATTTATTATTAAAATGTAAATAATTTCGGGGAAAAAATCAAAATGAAAATTTCTTCCCTCTTCCCTCCCCTCCCCCGACTTTCTAATAAATCATTAGCCAAATTTAAATTAAAAAAAAAAAAAATTCATGAATATTTTTGCAATCTTGATAACATGATCTAAGCATGAGAACAGAAAAAAAAAAGTGACAGGTTACAAAGTAAAAAAAAAAAAAAAGAAAAGAAATAATGAAAAACTAACAACCGAAGAAGAGGTTAAATTAAAATAATAATAATAATAATAATAATAATAATAATAATAATAATAATAATAATAATGAGATGAAAGGAAGGCCAAAGACAATGTGAAGGATAACGTTAAAAAAAAAAAAAATTAAGAAAAAATTTAAAAATAAAAAATAAAAAATTAAGGAAGCTCAACATTATCACATTTAATAAAATACAGTTAATGATAAACTTTTAAGAGGTGGTAGTGGTAGTAGTAGCAGTAGTAGTAGTAGTAGTAGTAGTGATAGCGTTTTTTTCTTCTGCATTTAGATTAGTGTTAAATTAAAAATAACGAAAAATATTTTGTAATTTTAAATTAAAAATCAGCGTGAAGTTACTAATGAGCAATTTATTTCGTTTTTAATTTTTAATAATAATAATAATAATAATAATAATAATAAAACCATTAATTATTTTTTTTTTTTATAAAGTTTAAATGTTAAAAAGAAAAAAGAAAAGAAAAATCGGGTTTTCTAAATTTGAAACGTATTTGATCTTTACTAATGGGCAAAACTTTCCTAACGTGAAATTTCATAAAAATGATTTTTAAATACACTTTCATCCCTTTCATTAAAATAATTTTTTTTGATTTAATTTTTAATGGTTCAAACCATGGAATTTCACCCCCGTCAACGACAGAAACTTTGATTCGCGATCTCTGTAATATTTTGTATCTCGGAGGCTTTGTTTTATTACCCTTAAATCGTTTGAAATTTTGAATTAAACGTTAGCTACATCTTATAATTTAAAAATTTAATTATTTTATTTATTTATTTATTTATTTTGTTTTTTCCTACGTGTAAACACCCCAAGTATGTTAATTAATGAATCAAAGGTCGATTACCGATTACATAAAAGTTTTCAAATGTCATTTTTACAGTTTAACATTTTCTTTTGTAAAAAAATTTAATAATTGCATTTTTTAAATAAGAAACTCAAACGGTAATTTTGTAATTAAGTTATTAAATTCATTTTTTTATAAATAACTAAAATTGTTTATAAAATATGCGGATTTAAATTTTAAATTTTTTGTTTTTCATTATGAAACATTACAAAGAGAATATATGCGCGAATTACATTAAATTATAATAATAATAATTATTTAAAATAATATAATGTCATCCCTTGTTATTTTTATATCAAGAGTACATACATTTATTAAAATTTATTGAAAATAACGACTGTTTGCATTAAGTTAAAAACTTTTTAATGCAATCTATATTATTTTAAAGGAAGTTAAGAAGAAGATGAAGAAAAAATTTATTGAATTTTTTTTTTTTTTTTGCAATCGATAAAAAAAATAAACTCGTTGCCACATTTTATATTACGACTAATGACACCAATGTAATATTACTCTTCTGCCTGACCTCCTTCTCAAACAACTTTACGAGTTTTTTTTTTCATTTTTCACTGAAATCACAACCAGAAACTATTGAAACCATTAAAATAAGAAAACCATCTGTCATTTAATAAGAAAATTTTATATACTTTAAGTTTAAATAAATATTGAATATGACAAAAAAAAAAAAATTATGGGTTAACTTCGATACGAACAAGAGTTATATTTTTAAATAAAAAAAAAAATACTTTTATCGCAACCAAATTACACTGACATTTAGTCAGACGCTTTCGTTTATATCATCATCATCATCATCATCATCATTATTATTATTATTACTTAGTTTATACGATGGAAGAATATCAATTAGGTATCATCAATCCTACGGGGGGTTTTTTACTCATGTCTCGTATTATCAAAACGTGTATTAAACCGTAGAAATCTTGTCTGAGAAGAAAGTAGAAGGTAAATGCACTCGTTAATTATCAAAATATTTATTACGTAACGGTCATTGTTTAATCAAATTTTACCCTTCTTTTTTTTTTCGAACAAATATTTTACTTAACGTAATAATACAAGAAATGGAAGAACTAAAAAAAAAATAAATAAATAAATATTTGATTTAAATTATTATTATTATTTATTTTTTTAAACGATTGTTGTTATCGTTGGTTTAATAAAAAAAAAAAAAAATTCATTTCTTTCCGTTCTTTTACCCCCACCATTTCAAATTAATAAATTTCACTTTCATTTTAAATGAAAAATTATTATTATTATTATTATTATTATTATGCATTTTGATCGTTTAAATAAATTAAATGGTCAAGTTTAAATATATGACTTCATTTTAATTAAAAAATAAATAAATTATTCACTGACAAATGAAAATAGTAATGGCATAAGTTAGAAAGTTATAAAAAGTTTTTTTTTTTTTTTTTTTTTTTTTAGGCTCAGCAAGATACTTTTTTTTTTACATAGTTTTCTATTATAAATTTAAAATGCCAGATACCTACACCTACCCAGCGAAAAAAAATGATGATGATAATTTTTTTTGTTACTTACTCGTTACAAATACGATAGATAGGGTTAGAAAGAAAGAAAAAAGAAAATTCGATTCAACAAAGGCACAAAATGATTTTAATTTGCCAATTGTATGTACACCTGCCAATTCGTATCGAAACTTTCTCTTAAAAACGCAGAAAAATTTTTTAAAAAAAATTCTTTTCAAGGCCCTTGATTCCTCCTTGATCTTTAAGAAAAAAGCCAAAAGGCGAATGAATCCATATAAGACATTTTCCGAAATAATAAATTTTTTAAATGCCGAATTATTATCGAGCGTGAATTAAAATCACGCATTTAAACGTACGAGGCATTTATTATTATTATTATTATTATTATTTAGGGGCGCGACGATACAAAAAAATAACGGAATGAGTTTACTAATAAAATAAATAAATTTTAAAGAATTTAAATCTTATAAATTTTACAAACGTTTTAACGTTTGATTAATAATAATAATAATAATAATAGTTCGATACAGATTTAAAAATTTTTCCAAATAACCCTGAAAATTTAAATGAGTCTACTAAAATGATGAGTTCTATAGCAGACAACATTTTAAATATGAAGGTCAGGAATAAAAAAAAAAAAAAAAGAAGAAGAAAATAATAATAATAATAATAAAACTCACTACTTCCTGAGATAATAAACTACACGAGGTTAATTACTATGGTTTTTTGGGTTTTAATTGTGTAAAATGTTTTCTTATTATAATTTCACTTTGATTCACTAAATTTCTCTTTTTCTCTGTCTCTCTCTCTCTCTCTAGGAAAAATAATAATAATATTATTAACAATTATAATTATAATAACAATTTTTTTTTTTTTTTTTTTTTTTAAATTGACGACCGAGTATTATAATTTTATTTTTAATACATTTTCCGACAAAAAAAAAAAAAAATTGCACGAAATTTTTCATTCATTCATTTACATAACAATATTTTTAATTTATTATTATTATTATTATTATTATTATTATTATTATTATTATTATTATATTAGCCTTGAAATGAGGCTACTAAATTTTTTAAAAAAATTTCTCGTTTAAAAAGTAGTTAAAACTACTAATAATTTGTATAAAAAAAAAATTAATAATAATAATAAAATAATTTTTAAAAATTTTTAAATATTTTTTTCACGGTTTGTAAATCCCATTTTAAATTTTTATTAATTAATTAATTAATTAATTTGTGAATTCCGTTAAATCGAAACATTTTTCCAAAAATTGTTTAAAACAAAAAAAAACAAATTTTTCTTATTATTAAAACCTTGAAAGCGATATTTTTTTTTTTTTTTTTTTTGATATTTGTTCGAATTTAATTGCTTCATTTGATTTACACAATTGATGTGACAGCCCACCGCAAAACCTTCAAAGTTTTTTCTATGAATGAACGAATGGATGAATGGATGAATGAATGATTCTTACATCGATTTTGATTATTTTCTTTTTTTTTTTACTTTAAAATACGAGCCTGGGCTTTAATAAAAACTCTGTTGGTTGTTTAAATTAACTGACTAATACACCAAGTAATTTTTTTTTTTCCTAACTAAGGCGTGGTTTATTATTATTATTATTTTACATGTACTTTCGTGGTATTAAGTTTTTTACATTTGTCGTTGTGTTGTTGTGGGTGAAACAACCATAAACAATTTTTCAATTGTCTTTATAAAGATCAGAGATTCCATGCACACGTGTGAAAATTTTGTAGGTCGTTACAAGCCCAACAAAATAATAATGATTAGTAATTTAGCTAAAACAGTTATATTAATATTAAATATTATTATTATTATTTTATTTCGAACCTACCCCAAAAAAATTTATTATTATTTAAAATTAACATATTAACGACGTTACAAAAAAAAAAAAAAAATTTTTTAGTCGTAGAAAAATAAAAAAAAAAAAATTTTAATAGAAATATATTATTAATAAAAAAACTTGTTATATTACTATTTGTCTCATTTTCATTGGTACGTCTTTTCAAAACCAACGGTTAAAATATACATATGAAATTTTTTTTAAAAATTTTATTATACTCTTTTATAAAAAGTCAACGACCAAACTAAAAATTAACGACGTATCCCTCCCTCCCTCCCTCCCCACCACTAAAAACAAGAATAATTTAAAATAAAATAAAAAAAAAAAATTACATGCATATGTGGACGTCTAAAATATATTAATATTTTATTTATTGTGTTGAGTAACCTTTTATTAAATAAGTTTAAATAAAACTTTTTCATGTTAAAATTCACCAGGAAGTTTTGAAAAATTTTTAACAAAAATACTTTTTTTTAAAAAAAAAAATGTCATCAACAAATAAAACTTAAATAATATACTGTGAAATGATTTTTTTTTTTTTGTTTTTGGGTAATATTCTGGTTTTCTTACAAAATATGCAAAATCATACAACACGCAATAATCGTATTATTTGAAAAGATGGCACTTTTTTTTTTTTAATTTTTATTTTTTTATTAAAATTTATTAAAATGTCTGATAATAATAATTATGTGCAAATGATGTAATCGTATATAAATAATATCAAATTGAACTTTTACCTAAGTAATAATATTTACATCTCTCCTAAATCAGATCTATTTAATACAATAAGAAATATTTTCATGCTTGTAATGAGATAAGGTCATTAATAGATTTTCCACGAGGTGGGTGGTGGTGGTTTTTTTGCAATACAAAATCACAAACAAAACAAAAAAATTTTTTTTATCTTATAACGTACAATGTTTCGCATGGTATAAAATATTAAAAATCGCATTTAAAAAATTTTTCAACATCGATTATCGATTATATATATATATATATATGCAAAACGTTTTTACTCTTTTATAAACCAATCATTCAATTTTGGCAATCGCACGGTATTATTAAATAAAAAAAAATTTTTTTTTAGCTTTTTTTCTGCCCTCTCCGTTCTCCCCCTCGCACCCCCTCCCCAATTTAAACCCTCATTATTTAAAAATGATATGGAGTCACGAATTTAAATTAGATTAAACCTCGAGGCAATTTTCGAATCGATAAAAAATTATTTTAATATTTTATTTAATTAATATTATTATGAGTAAATTTTTAAAGAATTCAGACAGGTAAATAAATTACATTTAAAAAAAAAAAAAACACTCCTCAATCATCATCATCATCATCATCAATTAAAATTTATGTATTGGAAATCGAAATTTTTTTTTTTTTGTTTTTATTATTAAGTTTTTGCCATTTTATTTTTTTTTTTACTAATTAAAACATTCGATTTAAAAATAATTCAAAAGTTTATTTACGTAAAAAAAATTATTATTATTATTAATAATATTATAAATGTTTATAAATGAATCAAACGTGGATTTTTTTTTTTTTATAAAATAAAATATTATTTGAAACGATTTATAATATATAATTTTTTATAAAAATGTTATAGCATTGTTCTCCGAAGATTGTTATTTAAATAAAAAATTACTCGAATAAATATATATATATATAAATATTTTTTTTCTTATTTTAATAAAAAAAATGGAGGGAAAAAAATAGGAAAATCATTGTGACTATAGCATGTTAAGAGTAGGTCACGAGACGCGCAATGAATACAAGTGGCGGGCGAGAAAACATTATGGCGGTAGGTATAAAAACATGCCTTGTACCTAAGTCCCAAAACAGTTCATTTACAATAACTTAACTTTATTTATTTTATTTTATTTTTTTTTATTTTTTTTAAATATTTAAAATAGTGTTTTATTAAAAATCAAAACAAAAAAAAAAAATTATACGAAATGAGAAAATTAATAAGTTTGTTAGTTATAGTCGCAACTTTGGCATTCGGTAGGTATCACTATTATTATTATCACTAATTTTTTTTTGCAGTTTATTTTAAACTTTAATGTCATTGTCAAGCTTGTAATTATTATTTTTATTTTATCGTGTTTATATAATTTTTCTAAAATTTAAATAATTGCATTGATTGATGAATTTTATTTATTTATTTTTTTTTAAACGATTTTATTTATTTTAAAACTCTTAGCGGCAAATTATTATTATTAAACTTTAAACCCGAAATTGTTAATTTTTTTAAATTTAAATGAAGCAGACTGGCATCATCAGATATTAATAATGATAAAGGGTTCGTAAATGTAATATTAACATTTTACATTTTTATTCGCTTTTCACTCATTATTAAAATGATAATCTTTCTTTTTTTACGTTAAAACCAACATGGGTGCGGAGAAAGTTAGTAAAAAAAAAAAAAAATTTGTCCAAAGAATCAATCGCACGAAGATATAAAAAAAAATAACTAACTAAAACATACATAACCAAAAGAATGTATATTGATTTTTTGCTTTAATTTTTCCGTCTAATAAATAATAATAATAATAATAAAACTCCAAAAATAACGTGACATCGAAACCGCAAAATATAAACCACACAAAATTATTACTACTATTTTACAGTTAATATTACATCATATGAGTCTTTTTAGCCTGAATTCCATTAAAAAAAAAAAAAAAAAAAGGGGGCCGAATGTAATATGTCTTGTTTAATTGGAAAAATATACTGTTGTAACTGTTAAATAAACTTGCAAAATCAAAATAGCTTGAGAAAACAACAAAACTGGTAATTAAAAATTTATACATATTTAAATAATTTAATATTTCAATAGGAATCTGCAAGAAAAAAAAATATTAAATTAAAATTTATGTTAGTGTCGTCAAAATGCAAAACGCAAAAAAAAAAATGTCTGCAACCTAGGTTTGTGTGACATAACACATCTTCTTTTTTAAAAAAAAATTATTACTATTATTGATTAAAAAGAAAAACTAGTTAATTACGTAATAAATTGATGATTTTTATTTATGTACACATATATATATTTCTTTTATTAAGAAATTTCACTTGGGTTAAAGTATTACAATCAACTTTATTTAAATAAAATAATATGAGTAAAAATTATTTTTTCGTAATAAATAATAAAATATTTTATTATAATCTATGACGAAATGATCTATCGATTTTTTTTAAATTATACGTAAAAATTTTCTTATTATTTGAAATGATTACGTCAACAACCGTTTGTTAGGCGTAAAAAAAAAACAAAAATTTCCTTTTTTAAATTTTACTTTCATTAAATTGATGATGGTCAAGCAATAAGAGAAAAAAAAAAAATTTTTTTTTTGTTTCCAGGCATGTGTAAAAACGATAAATAAACCTGACTACATTATTATTATTATTATTATTATTATTATTATTATTATTATTATTATTATTATTATTATTATTATTATTATTATTATTACGAGACATTGATTTAACGAAAGATCCCTTCAAATAATTTTATTAGGCTTTCACTATCCATTAATTCGTTTCCTCAAAACAACTTATTTATAAAAAAAAAAGAAAAAAATTTTTTTGTTGTTGTTGTTGTTATGTTTTCATTGAACTCCGTTAACTTTCCCTTTAATCTCACTATTATTTTTTAATTATATCTTTTTTTTTTTTTTTTTAAACAATTAAATGATTAACAATAATAATGTTTTTTTTCGAGAGAGAGAGAGAGAGAGAGAAAGGCGTAATTAATTGTTTAATTTGTAAAGATTTTAGAAAATGGCAAGATACAAGATGAGAATTTAAAAAAAATAATAATAGAATTTTTATCTTCCTGTTATTATTTAATAATAATTTATTTTACGACTTTTTAATTTAAAAAAACCCCCATGTCAGCATTATTATTATTTTTTCAAGTGTGAATATACTTTTTAATGACAGACAAAAAAAAAATTTAATTTTTAAAATAATCGAGAAAAATTTTTATTTAAATTTTAATATTTAAATATTATCATTAGTTTCGAGTAAATTACGCGTTTTTTTTTTTTTTTTCAAAATTAATATGTCCGGTGAGGAAATGTAAATTTAAATTATAAAAATTAAATTTTTCGATATTGATCTGGATTTCGAAGAAAAAACATTTAAAAAAAAAAAAAAAAAACTGGTATTTTTTTTAACTCGTAAATAAAAAATTTCCTTTTTTTTTTTTTTTAATATCATATCAAGTAATTATTATGAGATGAGTTAGTTTTCATAATGTTTAAAAAATACCAGTTTCACCGCTCTCAGTTTCATGTGCCAAGGACATACTTTCAGTTTTAAATGTTCAATTACATCATTTAATTAAAGATTCAGTACCTTTAACATGGTGGTTATCTTTATCGTGATATCTGACATTTCATTGACCCATCGTGCAAAACACGGTAAAAATTCAACATGAGACATTAAAATGTTAGTTATTATTATTAATTGAAAACGAAAGAGGAAAATAACAATTTCATTTTTTTTTTTTTAATTTAATTTAAATTTCATTTTTCCCCTCCCCTCCCCCCATTTGAACATTTATTTTACAACTTTCCAATGTAGAGTTAACAAGCAACTTTTATTTTCGTTCGCTTTTTTTTTAATAAAAAATGTTAATCTTGAAAATATATATATATTTTTTATTATTGTTAAAATAAATTTTTCTTTAGAAAACTAAATCGTTTTTATTTACTAGTTTAGAAAATTATTTTTTATTAGCTTTAAAAATTTTTTTTTTACTATTTTGTCAATTTTGGTAACTAAAAGTTTAGTCTAATTTTGAAAAATTAACCACTTTGACAAAAAAAAAAAATATTTTTTTTTTTTTAAATACCAAAAATACTTTCACAACATTATACCAATAATAAGAATTTATATATGGCATTAAAGCAATCAAGTAAAAAAAAAAAAACAATTTTTTTTTTCGTAATAACTGAGCGGCATGTTGTTATTTCATCATTTACAACTAATTTATTTTAACTGTTTGACTACTACCACTATTACTAAAAATTTATTATTTTTTTATAAGCACTTATCATCTACTTTACAATTATTGTTTGTGTTGTTAAGTATTGTATTTCTGCTTTTTTTTTTTTGAAATAAAATATTTTTTTCCCTTAATAAATTAAACACAATGCAAAAAAACTCATCTTGAAATGAATAAGGTAATCCCATTAAAACCCCTAAAGAAATAAATTTATCTTAAACTGACTATAGAATTTCATAAGATAATTTGTTATACAAGTTGATGATTATCACAATTTGAATGAAGCCAGTTGAAAGAAAAAGTTTTGCTTTCTTTTTTTTTTTAAATTCATTTGCATCAAATTTTTAAATGTCGATTAAGCCAGTTAAAAATTCCCTTAGTATTTTTAACCTAGGTCTCTTATAATAAAGTCAAGTACAAAACCGCCTCAATCGTTTTTGATTTGTTCCATTCGAGCTTAAAAAACAATTTTTTATTACAACTAATACTACAGGACAGACATTGTTAAGGTCATTTAATATCACTAATCCATAATTTTACACATCCAAGGAACTCTCAGAAATAATTTACCTATTATAATAGATAATACATGACAATTAGACTATAAAATTATTTGTTACATTCAATTTTCATCGCCATGACTTTTAAGATAAAAACTATTTTATAAATTTTATAGATAAGAAAGGTAATAGTTAATTTTATAATTATATAAAATGAATTTTATTTTTTTTTTAACAAATGAAATTGTTTTTAAAATATGTTATCATGTTTAAAAAAAGTTGTGTTATTGACAAAGCAATTTTTTCTTTATTTAATGAAAATCATTTTTAAAAAAATTGAAAAAATTATTTATAAAATTACCATTAACCTTTTTGTCCCTTTAATTCTGTTCATCTTTGATCAAACAAAAAAGAAAAAAGTCAACCCTAACCTTATTTTATTTGGTGACTAATCTGGTGATCATTAATCTGATTCATTTTGCTTAAAAATACATATTTTTTTTATAAATGTAAACATATTCATTGAAGTGGTAATAAAATGGTAATTAATTGCAGATATCTCTACCTCATTGAAATTAATACTATAACACACTTAAGCCCTCTGGCTTTAATACACTACTTTACAAGTCTCTGTCTTACACCAGTACATTACTTTTCATTGCCAAATGCATTTAAATAAAATTTACTAATAAAATATTTTTTTAATTAGTAATTACATAAATGTAATTAAACAAAAGGCAAAAAAATGTTATAAAAAATATAACTTGTGTTATTTGTGACAGTAATCATTATTTAATAAGACAAAAATTTTTATAGTATAATAACATAAAGTGTTATTTGAAATTAAAATTGCCATTAAAATATATATATATATATATGTGTAAAGCACATATATGCATAAAAAATAATTATTTTGAATTATGTGAAGTTAATGCCTACAATAATTTTTTTACATTCATTTAAAAAGGTACACCTACTTTTTTACCACTACTACTTTTAAATAGATATTTTAGGTTTGAAATAATTTTTTTTTGTAAATTTTAGAATGTTCAATCAAAATATTAACCAAAGTAATTTTTTTAATGTATTGCAAAATAAACCACACTTATATGGTCAAAAATTTACCCTGATAATTTTTTTTTTTTATTTCAAACAATGTTTGTAGGTAAAATTGTGAAATTATATATTTGATCTTTTGATATTTACTATTAAAAAAAAAACAATTATGTTTCACTTTAACAAAATTTCCCCCCACACAATATTACCAAAAGTTGTACTATTTTATTCACACATATATTTATGCATACATATATAAGTATGTGTTTTGACAAATGTATGGCAAATGCATGTTAAAATAATCATCTTGTACCTCTTTGTAACATGTGGTGTTAAAATTATATTCAAATCATCACACACATTTACCTTACTAAAAACAAAAAACAATTTTTAATGTTAAATTTTAAAAAACAAATCATTGAAGTGACAGTCAAGCAAAGAAATCATTACAATAAGAGTTGCTATTAAAATTTTACAGTTATTTCAGAATTTAGGCTAAATGTATTAAAGTAAATAGACTCACATAGTTATACAATAAATGTAATTAATTAATTATGATACATAATAGAAAATGTAGATATAAAAGTGTGAAATTTTTTTTGTTGAAAACAAATCAATGATCAGCTCATACAGTTACATAACATCAATGATCAAAAGTATAATCTCAAGTTATTCAATAATAAAATTACATTTACCCTATTTATAAATATGGTAAAAGAGGTAATATTTAAACGAATGAAATTTTAAAATGATATAAATCAATGAAAATAATAATTAAAAGATCAAAAACTCATGCTTTTTGTCACAGTATTCCTCGCATAATTCTTTTTTAGATGCCTAAAATTAAATTTTTTTACCTTAAACTTTCACTTGTTCCCATTGAACACGTCACTAACCAGGTATCACATAATTTTTAACCACACGCGTTTATAAATGACTTTTAAAACTACTATGCACAAAATAATATTTAAAATCTACGATGCATTCATTAATTCTTTCTAGAATTTTCTCTCAAAAATGGCGGAATCGTCGTGCACGTCAAAAATTTTGACAAAATTGCGAAAAGGGTGACCGCCTAATTTAACAAAACCAAACACTTGAAATTTTGATTTGTTTTTTTTTTCCCGAATGGCAGAATCTTCGTGTACGTTAAAATTTTTGCAAAATTGCGATAAGGGTGACCGCCGAATTTAACAAAACCAAACATTCCAATTACCATCAATTAATTTATTGCGTTATTTTAATTATGTCGTGTTATTACGTAATTTGCAAGTGTTAAATAATTATTAAGTTAGTGAAATATAATATAGAGAGTTAATTAGGTAAGTCAAAGGTTAATCAAAATATTATTGACTAATTTATTAATTTAAAGCTTTAATTAAGTAGAAAAAGGTTGGGGAAAAGGTGTTCATTGTTTTGCAGTTATCGATTTTTCACTAGGTTACTCATAAAAAATCAATACAGTTTAAAGTTTATGTAAATCAATTTATTGAAAATATGTAAAATATTTGCGTTTGACTTTATAAAAAAAAAAAAAACCTGTCAAAAAAATCCTTTCACCGGGTTTCTTTGACATTTCGACAACTCTCACAGCTACTGGCAACAAATGTATGTGTCATTCATTGTAATTCTCAGATACCAATATCTTTAAAAGTATTAATTTTTTTTTTTATTAAATAAAATCAATTATTTGCCATTAAAAATTTATTATTATCGCGAATTATTAAACGAAGGACATTAGCATATATATATACATGCACATATTATTATTGACACAATTAAATTTTTACAAAAAAAGCTATGGTCACTTTAAAATTACACCTCCACTTTTAATTTTAAATTTTAAGGGAAAATTGAATAATTCAACCTTGACCACGATTGACCCTGATACAATTTACTTTTAAAAAAAAACAAAACACCTTGTTATTCATCAATCAAAAATTAATTTTTATTAAATTAATATTTTGAACCCATAAGTTCTTTTATACTTTATTTTCCACAGAATCCAGGGACAGTTTAATAAAATTTTCACTTTGAAAACTTGCTCAAAATTTTATATCACCTCTAGCTAATTATTTTGTACAATCTTTTCCTTTTTTAAACAATTTAATCAATTTAATTTATTATAAATTTTCTCTCTCTCTCTTAAACCATGCTTTGATATAAAAAATCATGCAATAATTTCTTGCACAACAAATATTAAATTCTTTTACACAATTTAAATTTTTACAAGAGATAATAAATACAATAACGTTTTATCTTGTTATAACAGATCACAAACAATTTAATAGGATTGAAAACAAAAAAAAAAACAAAAAACGACACGTGAAATTATATAATGAAACATCTTCCGTAGAAATTATATACATTTTTCGATTTTAACGACATGTTTCTTTAAGGCAAATAAAAAAAACAATTCGTCAGGTAGACTAAGGTATTAAATAGAGTCATAGGTAATTACGTGTAATAAATATTTATTTCCTAGATGATCTCTCGACTGGACATTATTATTAAAAAAATTTGTCTAAAAAAGTTATTACGTGTACGTTATATCAAATCGTATATGCATAATCATTTTTTAAAACACGAAAAAATTTAATTTTTCAAACGTTATCATCCACTCACAATAAATTCTTTTTTAGAAAAATTTTTAAAAAAAAAATTATTATTATAATAATAATAATTTATTACGTCAAGTATAATAATAATGTTATAAATGCTCGGTGAAAGTGACGAAATTGTTTTTTTTTTAATTATAATATAAAATTTAATGGCATCACCACGTAAAAAAAAAAAAAAAAGTAAAAAAAATTTTTTTTATTATGTAAATCTTATTGTTTTCCTATTTTAAGTTTGAATCGTTAGTAATTTAATTAAATATAAATCATTTTAGTTTTTAGTTTTGACGAATTGTTATTTGATTACAATATTTAAAAAGTATTTCACATTAAAAATGTGAGAGAGAGAGAAAAAATCCTTGAACACACCCAACAATCTTTTTTTTTTTTTTTATATGTTAGATGAATGAATATGTTTTTTATTTACAGAAAAAGTTATTTTTATTTATAAAATAAAAAAAAAAAAGATGATTGATTTTTTTGTTTAAATGAAATTATAAATAAAATATTTATATATTTATAATATACATTAAATGTTTTTTTGTTTATGTACTTGGCATTTAGTCGTGGGCATTTTTCCTATTTAAATAATCACGAAAAACCGCACCCATGATTTAAATTTTTAAAAGTTATGGCCGCGAAGAGTTAAATAATTGAATTTTTAAAACGCGGAAAAGAATTTGATGATACGTTATGTAATAATTGTTTGGGTAGAAGAGGGCAAACATTTTGAATTTTTCATTTTCTAATATGTTTGGTCTTCCCGGTTTCATGCTTATTATTAAAAAACAAGTTATTCAAGGTGCATTTTTTTTTTTTTTTTTTTTAATAATTTTTGCCAAGTTTTTTTTTTTTTTTGTGCTTATTTGCTAATTAATTATTGACTTATTACACGGTTAAATTAATTACAAAATTCTACGAAACAAACGTAATCTTGTTCTCGTTACCAAAATAATTATTATTTTTTTTTTTATTGGAATCGGGATAAAATTATGGGAAAAAAAATTTTGGTCTCTTCTTGTTATTTAAAATTGGTCTTTAATTATGTAGGGACAACATTTGAGAGTTGATTTTCAAAGGATATTTTTTCAAAAAAAAAAAAAAATTAATCAAACCTTGTGCACTTGTGTTAAAAAACTTTCTTTACACTGGTTACCTTGAAACAAGCCCATCGCGGCGAAAAAAAAAAAAACGCAAAACCAGCCACTCCTGATTTTGGTAAACTAGGGCTATTTACCTAAAACGTAACTTGTCCGATTCAAATTAAGCAAATCTCATTAATCTAAATTTAAATTAGATGTTTTTAATGTAATAATTTTTTTTTTTTTTTGTTGCTTTTAGGAAATGCTCAAGAAAGTTTCAAATGTCCAGATGACTATGGATTTTACCCTCACAGTATATCATGTGACAAATATTGGAAATGTGACAACGGTTTACCAGAATTAAAAACTTGTGGTAATGGTTTGGCTTTTGATGCAAGCGATTCAAAATACTTAACCGAAAATTGCGATTATCTTCACAATGTCGATTGTGGAGAAAGAACAAACTTAGGTACGTTATTTTTTAATTCTTGATCCTACCTGTTTTTCTTTTTCCCCCCTGTATGGTCAAGGACAATAATTAAAATACCTTCACATGAATTTATTACATTTAAAATTTTGCAAAATTTAAAAAATAATTAGTTGATTTTTATTCTTATAAAAATATTTAGAAATTTTTAATAATTTTCAGAACCACCAATCAGTACGCCACATTGTCCAAGATTGTACGGTATTTTCTCCGATGAAAAAAAATGTGACGTTTTTTGGAATTGTTGGAATGGTGAAGCTAGCAGATACCAATGTTCTCCTGGACTTGCTTACGATAGAGATTCTCGTGTTTGTATGTGGGCTGATCAAGTTCCAGAATGTAAAGTTGAAGGTAAGGAAAAAACTGTTGCCAAAAGAAATTTAAGATTTTGAAACAGAAATTTTTCTTTTTCTTAATGATGAGCTTCAATAAAATTGCTTTTTTTTTTTTTAAATAAATATAATTTATTATTGCAGAAGTCGCAGGAGGATTCACATGCCCAGCTGCCGGTGAAATCGCTGCTGGAGGATCATTTTCAAGACATGCTCACCCAGATGATTGCAGAAAATATTACATTTGTTTAGAAGGAGTTGCTAGAGAATATGGTTGTCCAATTGGAACTGTTTTCAAAATTGGTGATTCTGAAGGAGCTGGAAATTGTGAAGATCCTGAAGATGTTCCCGGATGGTCAGTAAACAAAATTTTTAAATTTTTTTTTTTTTTAAATAAAAATTTTAATTCATTGCTTTAAATTGTGCGTGTGTGTGTAAAGAGAAAGAGAATAATTTTTTTTGAAATTTTATTTATTTTTTTAAAAAACAGGGGTGATTACTTCCAATACTTAAATCACAATATAATTAATTTTTTTTTCTTTTTTTTTTTTTTTTCATTAGTCACGCTATTTTAATTTAATCAAGCAAAAAATTTTATATTAAAAACAGATTTTAAATTTAAAAGTTAGTAAATTAATTTCATCATCGGGGTGAATCATGCATAAATAAAAAAAAAAAAATTATGGCTTTCTCTTTACACACCTGAGTGATTTTAAAAACAAATTTTTGATAGGAACAATACTTAAAAAAAAAAAAAAAAAAAAAAAAAAGGCTTTCTAAATGCTTACTTTTCACCCGGCAATGAAACTGTGACATTCATTTCCGGTTAAAAATTTGTTTTCTCACAACAACAACAAAAAAAAAAAAAGCATGAAGTTAGTCTACATGCATGAAATAGTCTGTCAGTCTGGTTTATTAACATTTTTTTTCTTTCTCTCATTTCCTTTCATTTCCACATAAATAATAATAACAAACCTTAAAATTCATCATCCTTCTGTATCCGGTTGCCGAACCTATAGCGAGGATTATTACGGAGATTTGGATTTGAAGACGATTAGGAAGAGCGAATTGTTAGCCGGTTTGAAAAGCAGCGGAGCTGGAAGAAGTGGTAACCAAGATGTTCCAGCACAACTGCAACCGAAACCTTTGGTCAAACCAAGGGTACCGGCTCAAATTCATCCGGCTCCAATCCAGGCAAGACCCCAGGGACTCATCAAGGAACAATTTGAAGAACAAAATTAAAATGCTTTTACCAGAGCATGAACATTTTAAACTCCTATCAAAAGGAAAATAGAACGGTGCATGTTGGTTTGATCGATACAGTTGTCCGTTCTCTAACATGTGGCAACTTTTAACAGTGTTTTTTAGCTCTAAAATTCAACTTTTTTTTTTTTTTTTTTTAAACATGAGCAAATGTTTTTTTAATTAAATTAAACAATTGCTATTTACCTCATCATCGGAATCGGAGTTAATTCATAACATAGTTTTACACTTGAAAGAAACTTTTGCTTTTTTTCTCTCTCCAATAATTCACTTAAACACACACATACACACACACACTTTATCCACACACATTTGCTTAATGCCTTTTTATGCAATTAAATAAAATATGGTTCAGTTATAAAGTGAAATTTACCAATCCTCAATCAGCAGATACATAAAAATAAAATAAAATACAAAAATTAAAAATAATTGATCTCACAGTGAATTGAAAAATGGTATTTTGATACTTCTTCTCATAATATTTTTGTTCTACAAAAACAATTTTTTTAATATTATAGTGAAGACTATTATGGAGAACTTGATCTGAAGGCACTCAGGAAGTTAGGACTCGGAAAATGAAGAACAACAAAAAAAGAAGTTATTAGATTGTAAATTAATTTAAACAATTTCGCTGTGAAACATCAAGTTTTTTTTTTCGTGGAATGCCATTTTATCCGTAATATATATATATATATCTTTTTACATCTAAATTTATGCCATCAGCTACAAATAGTCAAACATATTTTTTATATTTTTTATGTTGTAAATAAAATAAATGTTTTTTTTTTAAATATTTTTTTTTTTTTTTTTAAATTTCAAAACCTACATTAAAGAAAATTATGATGACAAAATATAACAGTCATTTAAAATATAAACTATTTATATTTTCAAACATTTGATTCTTTGCGAAAAAATTACTTTCAATGTTCGATTAATCATTTTGTTTTACTTAAAATTTTTAATTATAAATTAATTAGTAAATCACTTGTTTATAATGACTATTTAAAAAAAAAATTAAATTACTTTTACAAAAGTCATTCAAAAATATATTAATTTATTATTAAAATGCAAAAATAATTTAGTTTGAATTACATTAAACTTTCGATAATTTTTACACATCAATTTCGAAAGTAATCTTTGAAAGACGAAGTCATTTTTATTAAAAATTTTATTTGAAATATATAAACTCTTTTTCAAACAAAATAAATATATAAAAAATAATTAAAAAATGATTTCTGATTAAAGTTAAGAATTTTTAATTTGTGAATAAAGATAAATAAACTGAATGTTTTTAAATCTTAAAGTTAAATCAAAAATTTAGTTATTTTCTTATTTTTTTGTAAATCTTTTTTATTAATTAAAAAAAATTATTTGAAAAAATATTTATATTACTTACAGTTTTACACAAAATATTGAGGTTTTTTAACACATATTCCATATTCTGCAAGAGCTGGAGCCAAATCTTCCATTGTTAAAGTGTATCGTCTGTCCTTTCCTTTGGTTTTAGAAGCTTGATGTGAACTTCTTGTTTTACAATGCTGTAAAGCATCATTAGCTACGTCTGATATAAATTTTTGAGCAGCAAGAGATATCAATCTTATTCTAAAATTAAAAACTTGCCATAATTAGTTATGAAAAAATATATATTTAAAAAAGCAATTTACTGCTTTGTATCAATACAAACATTCTAGGATCTGATGAATCAAATCCTGCTGAGTGCAAGTAATGAGCTGTCACCGCATCAGGAACCTAAAAATGTAATTATTTAATAAATATTAATTAATTATTTATTTATTTATACCTTTTAATAAATAAAATTTTTTATTTAATGGTTTATTTACAGTCGGGGTGTAATCTTCCAGTTGCTGTAAAAAGTCAGATAAAGGTTGTCCCGCAGTGTGAGGTTCTGAACTATCGTTTACATTTTCACCATTCATTTTTTGACAATAGAGTGAAAAATTATAAAATAAAATAAAATTACAAATAAGTACACTGTTTTTGACTGGTAACTGATTTCGATCGACTAACCATAGCAAAAATTGCTACATTCAACACTATGTAAGGTATTATTACTGTAATTACAACTTCTAGGCGTAATTTATGAATCAGCAGTTTCTTTCCTGTCCAAATGCTAAAAACAAAAAATAAATTAATCAGTAAAAACACTTTGATTTTTATTTTATTATAAAAAATTTTACAAAAAAAAGACGAATTTAATGAAGCCTTTAGGCAGTCGGAATTTTTTTAATATATTAGTGATTTGGACGTTTCAACATGTGTATAATAATTGAATTTAAGGATTTTTATTGAAGTATACAACACAGCATTCCTTTTATTTATGAATCTTTTGGCAATAGGCTTTAAGCCGCAACTTTTATTCATATCACTTGAAATTAATTTTCTTCATAATGGTGAGTAGAAAAAAAAAAAAAAAAAGTTTTAACTTCATCTTTAAGATAAAACATCCCAAAAAATTTGTCATTGTTTTTGAAGTTGTGTACAAAATCCCTTATCAATAAAAAAATTCTTTGTATATTATTTTTTGTAGTCATTTGACAAAATAGAATTAAATGCATTAGAACAGTTATTGAATCAATTTTTTGATGTGAAAACAGCCAATGATAAAAGACAGGAAATACAAAAATTTTTGTCAAACTTTCAAACCCAACATGGTTGCTGGAAACTTTGTGTTGAATATTTAGCCCTCACAAGAAATCAACATGTTGCAATATTTTGTCTCACAACTATTGAGGTAAAAGAATAATTAAAGTGCTCTCTAATTTGTAAAAAATGTGTTCAGCAATCGGTTTCAGTTTTTTTAAAAAATTATATTCGGTTTCATTTAGAATATCATTAATAAACAGTGGATGTGCCTTTCCTGGGAAGAAAAAATACAATTAAAATCCATGCTGTATGATTATCTATTAAGAAATCAAAAAGCTTTAACAATGTGTATTAAAAGTAAATTAGTTAAGTCTATTGTTGACATTGCTAGACTTGATTGGCCTCATTACTATCCTGATTTTTTCACAAACATTTTTCAACTTCTGGAAAAATCTGATACAAGGTTTTTAGGGTTATTATTTATGTTGATAACTTCAGAAGAGCTTATTGCTCCGAGAGAAGACCTTAGTGTGGATCGAAAAATCGAATTACAGAAGTTGTTGTTGGCTCAAATGCCTGATGTTTTTGCTATTCTTTCGGGTAAGATAAATTTATTTAGCTAAATATTATATGTGAATTTTTTTTATACAAAAAATGCATTTTACAGGTTTTTTATCTAATGAAACTATTCTGTCTGATGTACAAGACTGTTCATTGCTTTTAAGAGTATTTACACATTTATTTTCTTGGGTGCCTGCTACTCATGTTCCTCATACAGTTATAAATTTTTTGTTTAAAATAGGATCAAAAACTGATGTAAGTTTAATTGTAGCAAAATTTATATTTCTATTCAAATAAGTATTTAAAAGAGTAATTTTTATTTTTCTCAGAAACAAGATATAGCTTTATTAGCTATAAATACATTAAATGAAATGTTGTACAGGCATAGTGTACCTCCTAACAGAAACGAAATAGTTAACCACACCATGAATTTATTACAAACTTTACTTTCATCTATCACAAAGTTAGAAGAATGGTGAGTTTAATTATCAAAAAAAAAAAAAAAAAATACCTGTAATAAAATTTCTTTTTATTTGAAAATTGTGTAATTTTAGTTATTTAGAAAAGATTACTGAATATTTACGATTAGTTTTGGGTATGGAATTATGTCAAAATACGGAGAAGCAGGAAAATTTAACTAGTCTGTTGTTTGCTACTCTCTCTGTAAGAAAAATGTTTTTTTTTTTAAATTTAATCATAATTGAAAATTTATTAATTTATTAAATAACTTGTAAATATAATTTGTTTTAGTTTACAATTCAACAACCAACATTTGAATTTGGATTTTTTAAATGTCTTGAAATTTGGATGCATCTTCTTGAATACTCAAATTCAAAAAAGTATGTATGTAAGTCTTGTTGAAATTTTTATTTAAAGGGTTAAAAATTAATTGTATGGTTTTCATTATAATACATAATTTTTTAAGGTATCAAGAAGTTTTTATATCATTGGCTCAACATATATTGAAAAAAATTCAATTTCAAGAAAATAGGATGGAGATGATAAAAATAAATAACTTTATCACCGATGAAGAAGATGTTTCAAGTTGGAATGCTATTCTTAAAACTTCCGTAAATATTATAGCAGTAATAGCTGATTTTCAATCAAATGAAATTCTTCAGTTAGTCGTAAGTTTCCGGATAAGAAAGTTAAAATAATAATAATAATAAATTTTTTGAAATTTTAATTCAATACATTTTCATTTCGATTTTAGTTTGAGCAATGGGTTCAATTGTGTGGTCTGTATGGACACATATTTCAAGCTGACAATTTTTCCGCTGCCATTCAAGATCATATTTTGATTCATTCATTATTAATAGACTTATCCACTTTAACTCAGGCCGTGGGCTTACTATATCCCCAATGTACAGGAGAATCCTGGAAAGAAGAACCAAAATTTACAATCGCAAGACTTTCTGTTCAGCATTTATTGACATTACAAGAATTGACTAAAAAAGCTCAATGTCATTCCTTACCAGTTAATATAAAATTAGCTTTTCAAAACCTGTGAGTATTACATTTGTTTTAAGTTTTTTGAAAATCATTATTTCTCCTAATCTGCAAAAAAAAAATTTTTAGACACGCTGAAGTTTTAGCTTCTCTCAAGTCTTGGTGCTATTGGCTACCATTATTACACACCGAAGTCTCAACAAAATCTATTCTTAACGATTATGTTACCGGTATACTTAATGGTTGTATTCCATTATTAAATCCTGGATCCCCTACTGTACTTCAACACTGTTCAGCTCACCTTTTATCAACGATAACAAGCACCGTTCGTCCGTACTGTTTTTGGAATCAAGAAGGCATTAAATTTTTATTTTCATCTAATTTGGACCATTTGCAAAAAGAGGTATTAAGAAATTGAATTTTTCATTTTTTAAAGAGAAATAATTCGCGAATAGCTTTAAGTGCTTGGTTTGCGTCATCAGCCCTATCTTATAAATTGTAATAAAAGGTTTAATTTCTTGGAATCACATTTAAAATTTTTGACAAAATCTCATTTCAGGACCGATATTTAATTCAAGGAAGTCTAGTCAACTGTTTAATTTTAAAATGGCCTAACATAGAAGATCAAATGTGGGACCATAGATTAAAATTATTAACATCATACATAGATCAGCTGACAAGTTCATTTACCGCTTTGCCATTGCAATTTAACTTGCAGTTTAAACCTTTAATAATAACAACTTTGCAAACACTGCAGTACATAATAATGCTTTACAAATCCGAAGGAACAAAATCTAAAAAACTTCTTTGTGTGGCATTTCAAAAATCCGTTGATCATTCGTTAGCTCTTTTCCCAGTGTATGTAAGGGATCCAGAAGTCAATCAAGAAATTTTACAATTTTTTTTAATACTGTTGGAGTGTTTACAACAACAAGTGGGCGTTGCATTCACTCAAGTCACAGTTCAAACTTTTATGGATGCTTACACAAGGTAAAAAAAAAAAAAAATTTTTGTTATTATGTTTCAAATGCAATTAAAAAAAAATTATATTTAAATTTAAAAAAAAAAAAAAACAGGCAACAACTACAGGTATCATTAGCTCATGAAAACGGTGGAGGCCTTCAACAACTTTTGCAAATATTAGATCTTGTAGTTCAAACACCAGGGTTATCAGCATCAAAGTTAACTCCGATGACTGTGAATTTGTGCCTTCAGCTGTCAGAGCCTATACTCGCTCCTGCTGTGTCACCCACGGTTCAGGAATCTCTTTTTCAACTGGTTTATAAGTGATTATTTTAAAAATATTATTATTATTATTAATTTTTTCATTCATTCGTTAATTTTAAACTCGACCAAAGCTTTTTTCAAATTAAAAAGTTTTTAAACATTTTGTTAAAAAAATCTTTTTTGTTTTTTGTAGCATTTTAGTGCATAAATGGCATTATTTTTTTAAAACAACTCTGGAAGCAGATTTGCGAAGAAAGGAATTTTTACAATTGATGAAATCAATCGGTCAATCACTTTTTTTACAAAATATTGACCTCTTTAGACAAAATCTTAAGAATTTAGAAAGACTGAATCTTAAATGGAATCTTTATTGTAAAGTAAGGCAATGCGACCGCAAAAATTAGTTGCCATTTTATTAAAAAAAAAAAAAAAAAGTGCAAATTTCTTTTCTTTTTTTTTTTTTCCAGGAGGTATTCAAGAAAGATTTACACACGGAATTTTTAAAAGCTTTGCTCAATATTCTCATTTCAAAAAGTCATTCTCTCGTTAAAGAAGAGATAGCCGTCGTCATTTACAATTTAATTATAGTGGACACGGATGAATTTTTCAATTCTTTCCTACCAAATTATTTAGACTCATTCGACGGTTTGAACACAACTCAAAAAACTATATTATTGGATAACTTTTCAAGAGAGCCAGTAAGTGCAGAAAGCATTAATTGGAAGAATTTTACAAATCCCTTTGAGAATTGTGGAGCTTTAACTTTTTTTTTTTTTTTTATTTATTTTCAGGACATGCCTTCTATGACTCAAAATATATTTCGATTGACAAATGATCTCATTTGTTACCAATTATGCAATTCAACCTTACCTTTGGATATTGTTAAATCAAATTAGAATTAAAATGTAATTGTGATTAATCAAGTAATGACACTGTTCTTTTTTTAAGAACGCTCGTACATTTTCCTATTATTTTACTTAAAAGTATTTATTTGAAAAAAAAAAAAAAAAAAAAAAAAAAGTCTGTTTGGTTTTAAATCATTTTTTACAATGGTCATTCCAAAATATTTTTCCAACGATTTTTTTTTTTTTTTAAACTTTATTATTATTATTATTTTTCATTTCTTTTAAAGTACTACTACCTACTACCTTCAAGAAAATGCTTTACTTTTGTATTATTATTATTATTTTAAGTTTTTATATGTACTGTTTTTTTATATTTTAAATTTTTTTTATTGAAATAATTATACGGCAAATAATCGATATATTGTTTCAGGATTATTATTTAAAAAAAAAAAAAAAAAATTTTTTTAAAAGATGTAATAATATTTTCAAATTTAATTCCAAAGTTTCCAAAGTTTGCTAGTATATTAGGTACGAAATAATAAATTATTATGCAATTAAACGGAAAATTTATTATTATTATTATTATTATTATTAAAATAGTTTTTTTTTTTTTTAGACTATTTAAATTTTGGAGATTTTCGTCTTTCGAAAAAAACCGATAGTTTTCCATTAATTATTTTAATTTAGAAAACATCGTAGATAATATAAAAATATTTTGCTGTGGGCCAACTTCAACATGGCTTTTATCAATTTTTTTTTTTTTTTACTTACAGTATTTTTAATTTATCTCAGGTTAATTCAAAATTAAAAATATGAAAAAAAGAAGAGTGAAAATTGAATATAACGAATATGTGTACATGTATTCAAAAAATTTGTTAAATAATTTAAAACGTAGTATAAATATATTAAATTTTTTTTTATAAATAAGTTTTAACTTTTCATTATTATTATATTTTTACCGGGTTTCCTTTGGGTTAGTAGCTGTTTAGAGCAGTAAATAATTTTAAATTAGTTTCGAATTAAATAACGATTGATAATTTAATATTTATTTATAAAAAATTTTTTAAAGAATAAATTATTATTGAAATTCTAATTTTTTTTTTATATTCATTATAAAAAAGTTACTATTATTATTACTATTATGATTGATTATTTTGTAACGTAAAGTTTTCTTTCGATCGGTAGACATTTTGTGAATTATCGACAGTTTTCCCTATGCTATTTGAAGTTATTTAAATAATATATTTACGATAAATATTAAATATATTTATAAAAATGTGTATAAATAATAGTATTTTGGTTTGCGAACCAAAATGCAATTTAACCAAGAGGCAAAGAAATTTATGTAACGAAGAATTGGATATAAATAGGTAATTTATTCATAATTATCTTACGATTTCAAATTACATTACTTGCATTGTTTACATTTTAATTGAAGTTTTAACGTACACCTAAAAGAAATTGAAGTTGTTTTGCAGAAGTATTGTATTATGTGCATTAGCTGCATCTAAATCGAGCTTTAAAACACCCATTAAATGCTTGGAAGGACTTGGAATTTGCGGCATTAATGCTATACTATGGAAAAAGGAATTTAACGATGATATTGATATTACAGTAAATGGTGACCACGAGGAAGATACAAAAATTATTTCAAAAAATCTCAAGTCTAATAATGTGACTGGAACTTATTTAAACGAGGATCCATGTATTCTTTTAAGAAAAGAAGTGTATGATTTTATGTAAGTGATCATTTTGAGTTATTAATGAGAATTTTTTTGAAAATCCCACTAAGAAAACTTGACGAATTTTCAATTTTTTTTTTATAGATATCTCAATTGCAACACGAAAGCATCATATTATTTTGATTCGATTTTTTCTAAAATAAAAGAGGATTGTATTTTAATTATAACAACATCTGAAGATCCAGCACTATATTGGCAAATGCCTGAAGTTGCTTTAAAGAGCTACAATGGTGTAATTTCGAAAACATCATATCATCGTGAGGTAGCCATCAGACTTGTTTTGGCTGAAATGGCTAGAACTTGTGCTAAATATAACAAAGGCTTAAAAGTTTTATGCAGTTTAGCTTATAAGCCGCAACAATCTTTTACTATAATAGTAAAAACTTGTAAAGGATCGGAAAATTCTCAAAATGCATTGGAAAATATAAAATTATTGGCTCATTGCATTAAATGTGAAAGTCATAAATTTATACAAAATTCAAATTTTTTGGATAAACAAAATGTGACTTTTGGATGTGATTGCTCTGAAAAAGATGAAGGAAAAGTCATAACTGGTATTGGTCCACTCTGGTGTGGTGAAATTTTTGATGCTAATTTTGTGGAGTTGATGCTTCAAAAAAGCGATGAATTAAGTTGCGATTTGAAAGTAATCAGCCTGTTAAAATTGATTGCAGATGAAGCAAGGTAAGCAATATTTATATTTTTTTTAATTAATTTATTTCAATTTTAAAAGTTAGTAAATTCATACATTCATTTAAAACAAAAAAAACTTTTAAAAAACATTACATTCACAAGTAAAAAAAAAAAAAAAAAAAAAAAATTTTAGGTGTTATGAAAGAGCAAAATCAAAGCCTTCCGAAGCCAAAAAGCCTAAATTATCAGATGAAATGAGTCAAAATATGTCAGATTCCAATCCTCCTCATTTTTATCTGAATACTCACAGATTTAGCCCGAAAGAATTAAAACTTCAAAAAACCAAAACGATTGTTAATATTCTTGAAAACAGAGGTTTTTATGCCAGCTTAACACATTTCGACACTGAGGCAATTAGAACAAATGCGACAAATAACGAATGCACTAAAATATTGAGAGATAGTATTCAAAATAATTATCACGAATGGTCTTGAATCACTCGATTCCATTCTTTTTTTTTTTTTTTGGAGAAGCATAATCGACAAATGTGTTAAACAACACAAAATTATTTTGATAATTTTAATTTTCAAAAATTTCAATTATTTTAGAATAATGAAAATTTCATAGAATTTTTGTAAGGTAATCGATTTATGTAATGATTTACAAAATGACTAATCATTTTGTAAACAAAGTAATTTATTTTATACTTTAAGTTTAAAAAGTTTTTATTTATAATAATTAAATAATGAAAACTTTGTAAAGGTACAAACGAGAAAGATAAATAACATTAATTATGATTAATCACACGATTTTACATATACATATTTTTATTTTTTAAATCTTTTTCCAAGTTATTTTATATATCAAATTTTACAACGTAATATCAACAACGCTAAAGTTTTTTTTAAAATATTAAAATACACGAATAAAAGTTTTAAATTTTTGTTTATTGTCATAAAATTTTCTCACATACAATTAAATTTAAAATTCTGACATTTATTTTAACAGTAAATTCATTAAATATTAAAAAAAAATTTGAATTTAATTTAATTTATTACTTTCATGCAAAACATTTAAATATATATATATTAGATGAAAAATAATAAGAAAAAAAAAATTAGATAAATTAAAAAGCATAAATTTTTTTTCTTTTTTTCAATATATATATATATATATATATATATAAACATTTATTTATTACCTTTAAAAAAAAAAAAAAATTTAACAGGAGTATAATAATATAATATTTAAATAAATAACATAAAAATAAAAGAGGGTTATTAAATAATTTTTTTTACTTAACACCAACAACTAAATTAAAATTTTACTAAAAAAAAAAAAAAAATATCGAAATAATACTGGAAAATAATAATATCTATAAATCACATCATAATTATTTCAAATTAAATTTAATTTATTATTTTTAAATAATAATAATAATATTATATCGTTCGATTGCATTTAAATAAAAATAAATTAACAATTTTCACAACAAACGTGAATTGATTTCATTTAAAATAAATTTTAAAAAAAAATAATAACAATAATAAAAATTTATTAATATTTTTAATCTAATATATGTAAATATTTTTTTTAATTTTAATTTAGTGGGGGGAAGGGGTAAAAGGAAGAATCATTTGCACATTTACTAATAATAAGACTACCGTTAACAATAATTTAATAATTGATTTAAATTTTTTTTTTTTTTTAAATAAATTTAAAACTTTTTTTTGTGTATATAAGAGACAGAGATTCAGCAAAAAAAAAAAAAAATTTAAAGCATCGATAAAAAAAAATTATTATTATTATTAATACTAATGACTAGCTATAATTAATTTAGCTAATTTAAACGTTTTCACGGAACAATTTTTTTTTTTTTCATGGATAAATCGAAAAATTTAAATTGTTCCGTAAACGTCATATGAACAAAAAAAAATTTAAATTTAAATTTAAATTATTTGAATTTAAAATTCAAAACTTTACTATAAATATTTTACCCTAATAACAATCACTTTTTTTTTTTTAAACAAACAGATATTTAACGTATAATCGGGTTAAACATGATAAAAAACATTTTTTTTTTTTGCATTACACAAAAATGAAAAAATGAAAGAAAAATTCAAAATTTGAAATTTTGTTTTTTTTTTTTTTTCTCACAACACAACCATTTTTTTTTTTTTTTTTTTTTTCTAGAAAGATTAGAACTAATTGAAATAAATTTAATATTTTTTTTTTTTTTGACTAAGGGTTGATGAACGCCTCAAACTGTTTAATTTTTTTTTTAAATAATTATTTCCATGCAAAAGTAATTTTCATGTTTGTTTTACATCACAAACATAACAAATAAATTTAGGCAAAAGAAAAAAATTTGGGAGCAAAAGTTTTTTTTAGATGGGTCTTGAGATTGGCATTAATCCAATACTCTGACTACCTTCTAATAAATAAAATTAAGGTGGTTAATTTTAAATTTTAACCTTGGCTTTCAATAATGGCCTTTGTTTAAAATTAAAATGATTTTTATCATGTGAAAATAAAATTTTTTTTGAACACTTTTTGTGATAAAGAGAGTCAATATCGATTCTGCCTACCGATTTTTATATCCTATTATATATAAGTACTAATTAGCACCTTTGAAAATAATTTTTAACAAAATTTAAAAAAAAAAAAAAAAAAATGATTTAAAAATTAATTATCATAATTAATGGATTAAATAATAATTGAATTAATAAATAATATGGAGACAATTTAGTAAGGAATTA
>NW_002987143.1:55745-79010 GCF_000006295.1 Pediculus humanus corporis
CATTTTTGTTTTGTATTTCCATAAATGCAATGACCTTTTTAGCTAAATTTACATAAGACTGCGCTTGTCTACTATCTGGAGCCAATAATAATATTGGTTTTCCAGTGTCACAACCCTCCGATATACTTTGATCGAGAGGAATATCTTCTAGCATTTCAAGTCCTAATTGAAAAGCTAATTGTTCTGTACCTGTACCAAAAATTTTTAAATCTGCTTGACAATTATTGCAGATAACTCTGCTCATGTTTTGAACTATTCCAACTATAGGAACTCGTAATTTTGTAAACATCAATGCACCCCTACCGCAAACTTGAAGAGCAGCTTCATGAGGAGTTGTAACTAATACAACACCTAAAAAGAAATTTTTATAATGTTAATTAAAATAATTATAAGGTGTATTTTGCAGAATAAGTACAAGATGTGCAAATTTACCAGAAATTGGAACATTTTGAATTAAAGAAATATGAGTATCTCCAGTCCCTGGAGGAGTGTCAACTACAAGGTAATCTAATTCTCCCCAAGATACTTGTCTCAAAAGTTTGTCAATCATACTCATAACCATTAAACCTCTCATCATGACAGGAGACTTTTCATCTACTAAAAATCCCATTGACATACTAAAATAAATAATAAAAAAAATATAAATTTAAAATCAAAAAAAAAAAAAAAAAGAAAAAAGCACTAGCAGAAGATACAAACCATTTAACACCATAATTTTGAAGTGGTTCAAACTTATTATCCTTAGTCAAGGAAGGTGATTCTCTTAGGTTCATCATCAAAGGAATTGAAGGACCATAAACATCTGTGTCCAAAATGCCTACTTTTTTGTTGGGAGCAATATACTTAAGAGCGACGGATAAATTAACAGCAGTGGTTGATTTTCCAACGCCTCCTTTGCCTGATGCAACTAAAAGAACATTTTTAACTCCAGGTATCGGTTTTTTTTCCGGCAAACCTCTCGCCATTATTTCTTCTTGATGTTTTTTAAGTTCTTCCTCACTAAATTTAAATAGGGCTGCACCTTGGTGTACCTGTTACACAATACTTTACTTTATACGGGAGTAAAAGCTTTTGATCATTTAATTTAAAACACCTTGCATCAAAAATTCATCAACAGGTAAAAATTTTTAAGTAGTATAGTGGATTATTTTAATCGTTATCGATTATTTTATTTAAAATCTTACCTTTCTACTAATATTACCATTATACAATGCACTTGAATAGTGCATAACCAATGGTAATGATGAAATGTGAAATCTTTGTATTACTTTATTCATTTTGAAAAAAATTATTAAAGTAAATTTTCTTTGGTAATTTTTTTAAAATCGAATTTTTATCACAACCAGAAGACAAATAAAGTGGCGACAAATTCCTCTCTCTTAAATACTATGTGAAATGTCAAGTTGTAAATATACATTACATAAGAGTTGATTCTTGTTTCTTTTTTTTTTTTTTTTTTTTTAAATTTTCTCCGTTATTTTAATTGTTTTTATAAAATATTAATAATGCCAAAATACTTAAAAATATAATAAATAATTTTTATCGAGTCTTTCTTTTACAAACTCAATTCAATGAAAATGTGAAATTTTATAGAAACGTATGTTTCTTTAGGTTGCCAAATTATGGAATCAAAACATGAGCACACTGTACCTTTGAAATCCAATAATTGAGTAATAGTTATTTTATCATAATAAAAAATAACCAGGTAAAATTAATTATTTAAGTCGTCGATCACGGTTATAAAAAATAAATTTCTTATTGAAATTTTATTTGATCTTAATTTTCATGATAAATATTGTTCAGTGGAATTATTGTTCAGACTGCTTAATTTTTAAGTTTTTATATTAAATTGTCATCTTAAAAAAATAATAGGTATTCCAAAAAAAAAAGAATCATGTTTTCTGCATTAAAAAGATTAGCTGGTCGAGGAGATGCTCCTGAAACAGCAAATTCACATCCTAGTCATCAAACTATGTCTGCAAATTTACAGAGAAAATTTGCCAAAGGTGTTCAATATAATAGTAAGTTTTTAATTTTCTACCAGTTATTTTCAAAATTGTCAAAACTAAAATTGTTTGTAAATTATCAAAATTTACTTCGTTAAAATTCGAAGTTTCATATGTTACTCTTGTTTCTTACTTTTTTTTTCAGTGAAAATTGTCATTAAGGGAGATAGAAATGTTGGTAAAACTTGTTTGTTTTATAGACTTCAGGGTAAAAAGTTTGTTGAAAGTTATATTCCAACTGAAGAGATACAGGTAGCAAGCATTCATTGGAATTACAAAGCAACAGATGATATAGTCAAAGTTGAAGTTTGGGATGTTGTTGATAAAGGGAAAAAGAAAAAAACTTTTGATGGACTTAAATTAGATAATAGTCAATTAGAAGTAAAATTTATTTTTACATCTTTAATTTAAAATAATAAAAAAAAAAAAAAAAAAAAAAAAATTAATTAAATAATAATTATTTAGATTCCGGAAGAGGCTGCTCTTGATGCTGAGTTTTTAGATGTATACAAAAATACAAATGGAGTTATTTTAGTGATGGACATCACAAAAAGTTGGACTTTCAACTACATTCAAAAGGAGTTACCTAAAATTCCTGAGCATATACCAATTATGATATTGGCTAATCATTGTGACATGGCACATCACAGAACAATCACTCCTCATCATTTAACATTTTATGTGGAAAATCTTCAAAGGCAAGTTAAACAATTGTTTTATTAAAACATATCATTTCCTTATTTAATTTGAAAGATTTTATATGTGTAAGTACACATACATATTTTATATGAATTGTATTTTTCTTACGATTTAGAGGGCCAGAAGCAGCTGAAGTCAGGTGTTGCGAGTCTTCCATGAGAAATGGTTTCGGTTTAAAAATTCTTCATAAATTTTTCAACTTACCTTTTTTGCAACTTCAAAGAGACACACTTTTAAAACAATTAGAAACAAATAAAAATGAAACGGAATTGACAATTAATGAATTAGATCTTTACATGGAAAGTGAAGATGCTGATTATAACAAGTAAGTTTTTTTTTTTTTTCTTTAATTTACCACATCTGTGTTTTTTACAAATGTCGTACAATTAAATGTAAAAATCAATTTTTTTTGTTTAAGGTTTTTAGATAAGCTAGTGCAAAAGCGAAGGATTATTGCTGATTCAGCTCAGCCAGCACACCTTCAAAATTCTCAAAGCGTTCAACAATTACATCAGCCAGTTTCTAGTAACGTAGCAGCTGCCTCATCAGAATCTGAAATTAAACGTAGTATGTCTTTTAATGAAACATATAAAATTGGGCCTATCGGTGGTGGTCATCCCATTTCTTCGGGGCTTCATAAAACTGCTATCGGTGTGGGAAATCCACATTCTAAAATTATTTGTTCTCGTATTAATAATTCTGATTTTAACACCCATTCATTAGGAAATTCTAAACCAGAACAAATTTCGCAAATACCTGATCGCCCGACTGGATCCGACACTGTACCGACAAAAGAAGGAGGAGTTGGTTTTATTTCTAAATTATTTGGAAAATCCAAAGATGTTCCACCTGATTCAAACGGTATTTTTTTTTTTTTTTAATCTTCTGTTTGTTTAAAATTATTAAAAAGAGATAAAAATAAGTTATTAAAATATTTGTACAGTCGTAGAAGCAAAATCCAATATAAAAGTGGATAACACAACAACAACAACAACAACAACCGTAGACAATTTTGTGCCTGATGATGGAGCAATCGATAGATTTTTAGAAGATAATGGCTCAGAAACAATAGTAAATCGAATGGAATCTGATTCTGAAAGGTAAATTTTTAAATTAAAAGAACACTATGATAAAATTGAAATTAACAAACTTAATTATATATAATTATTAGTGACAACGAATTCGGAAATCCCCTGGTTTCTGGCTTTCAAGACGATTTAGATCCGGAAGATTTTAACATGGTCAAAAACACATACAATGATATCAAAACTCCATCAAATCAAAATGTTAAAATTAGCAGTAATGCTATAAGAAGCAATGACAACAATTATTCTTTTAATAAGAGTAAGAGTCCTAGTTTAATAAATGAAATGAGTGAAGATTTGGGTTCAATGACAATAAAACCTACTACAATAAATCATTTGGAATTGCAAAATGAAGAAGAAAAGGTTTCATACCTATCTGAAAATTCATTGGGTGAAAATATCGCGGATAACGTTCAGGTATTTAACTTATTAAGAAAAAATAAATTAAAAGTATGTTTTATTACTTTAAATTTTTTTTTCTTACAACAATTCAGAATTACGATATTACCGGCGAGGCTTTAGATACTTGGTTCAGATGTGATAGCAAATGGAGGAGAAGTCCCGAAGGAGGAGAAGATAATCAAAGCAACAATTGTCAGAAAATAAAAGAAGATGCAGAAAGTATCGAATCCGATAATTTAAACAATTCTTTATTAGATGTTTCGGTGAAAAAAAAAGAAAAAAGCAAAAACAAAGACAAAGAGGTTAGAGGGAAAATGCAAATTTTTGTTTTCCTCGTAAAAATTATACGAAAAAAGTCTGCTTTTATTCTGCTTTTTTTTTTTTTTTTTTTTTTTTCAGACTGATGGAAAATCTAAAAAAACAAAAAAAAAATCATCGTCCAAATCGAAAGAGAAAATTAAAGAAAAAGGAGATAAGAAAAAGAAAAAAATGAAACAAAGGTCTTCGGACGATGAGTATGAGAGTAATCAGGGAAAAGACGAGCTCGAGGAATTTTTAAATGGCGGAATGGGAATGACCGTCGATGCATCGTACGAAGCTTTTTAGCGCTTGCTTGAAGACATTGTCATTCCATTAGAAAAAAATTCATATTTAGAAACGGAAATGGTGAGCGAAGACATCGACGATAGTCTATTCGATATGGATTTCGATTTAGAATTGGAAAAAATTCGATTAGGCTACGAAATATTGTAAGTAAGTGTTCACGTCATACAATTTCACTCCCATCATTAATAATAAAAAAATTTTTAATTTTAACCAATAATAATAATAATAATAATATTAACATTAATGTTTACCAAATGCATTTTTTAATTAATAATTTAATTTTGTTTAAAGAGGCTGACGGGTACTAATAGTCTTTTAATTTCTTATTATTATTGTTGATTTAAATTAATTTTAAAACTTTTTTTTTTTTTAATTTATTATTATTATTAATAATTTTTTTTTTAAATGTTGTTTATTAGGAATTTTAATTTGTTGTTGTTGTTGTTGTTGTTAGTAGCATTACTTTTTACCGTCAAATTTTCTTTCTTTTTTTTAAAAGTACAATTTAATATTTTAGTAAATAAATATATAGTTACTTATGTAAAATACAAATAATACTCATAATAAGATAGAAAAAGGGATTTTACGTTAATAAATATTATTTATAGTATTATGAGATGTTTTTGAAAAAATTACAAAACATTAAAATGTATTATCAAGAGTATTTTTTCGTAAAAAAAAATTATTTGATAATGAAAACAATGGCGGAATAATTGAAAAAATTTCGTTTTGTTAACCAAAGATCTTAATTTCATTTATCACACATTCCATTTCAAAAAGAAAAAGAAAAAAAAAGACTTTTCACGCATAAAAATTTAATATATATAATTTGCATTTATTTATTGCCTAACGGGAAAAAAAAAAAAAAACCATCTCATTTAATCATATGCCAATTTTAATGTTAATTATCTTACTTAATTAGATTTAGAAGTAGAGAGATAAAAAATAATAATAATAATAATTTAAATTTTAAAAAAAATCTGTTTTATTATTGTTATTTCTTACATAGTCTAAAAAAAATATTTGTTTTCTCGTTAAAGCAAATGTATATTATATAAAAAAAATTACTTGTAAATGTAAGAATAATGATATCTTTTAAAATAATTGTCCTTATATATATAAATTATTGTTATTATCGGCAAAATATGCCATAAAATGATATTATTGCCAAAAAAAAGAGAAAAAGGGGGAAAAAAAAAAGATTAATATTTAATACGAAATAAATATTCTAACGTCGCTGATTATGTTTATTTTTTAACAGATTAATTTAAATAATTTTGATAAAAAATAATATTTTTATAAATTATCATTTCATTTAAAAAAAAAAAAAAAAAAAGAAAAGTTTAGTTTTTATTTCATAATTTCATTAACAATATTATTTTATTTAATTGAAAATAAACATTTTATTTTGTAATTGTTTTATGTACTTTTCAATAAATAAAATAAATATAATAATGATGCTCTTAAAAAAATAGTTTTTTTTTTTTTTTTTTTTTCTGATATAATTTAAAATTATTATTATGTAAAAATGAAACCCCCCTCCCCCTTTCATAACTTTTTTTTTTTTTTATTGTGCAATAGATTCTTCAGATGAAAATTTTGACGATATATTATTTGTATTTTCTTTTTTTACTTTTGTTTGACTTTTTTTTCTCCTTTTATCTAATATTTTATTTGTACTTTTTACATCTTTGGGTGAATTAACTTTAGCAACTGAACAATTATTTGTTTTTTTAACATATGCATGTCTCATGTCTGTTATAGCTGCAAAAACTTTCAAATCATCTTCTTTTTCCATTTGTAATGTTTCTATTCTTGTTTTCAATGCTAAACATTCTTCTTCCAAATATTCTATGTGCTGACGAGTCTGTAAATGATAGTTTATTATTATTAAAAAATATACTGAAAAACCAACAATTTATCATTTTTATGATTGTTTTTTTTTTTTTTTGTTTAGAATAAATTTTTACCACTTCGTCAGGATCTGTTTGTGAAAAATCTCCATATTTGTTATTGTGTTGAGCATAACTTCCACGTCCTGTTTTTAAAACTCCAACTCTTTCTAATTCTAATCTGGCTATTTTCATTTCCAATTTAGCACTTCTAAATTTTTCTTTTTTCAATTGTGATTCGGCTTCCATTTGTAACCTTCTAGATTCATCTAATCTTCTATTTACAACGGCTAGTAATTCTAAAAGTCTCATTCTTTCTGAATCTAATAGCGTTAGAGCATTTTTTTCAGGAGTAAGCAAGGTACAACTTGTTGAATATTCTACAGGATTGTTTACAGGTAAAGAAATAGGATCTTCAACTGGTAACGTTTTTATTTTTTTAAATTCTTCAATTTGATCTAACAATCTTTGAATTTTACCGTCACGATCAAACAGAGCTTTCTAAAAATTAGAAAATAATCAGTAAGTGTAATAATAATGATAAAAAAAAAATAAAAAAAAAATTATTTTTCCACACCTGAAGTTGTTCACTCTTTTGCCTCTCTATATCTATTTCTTGTTGTAATTTTGTCATGTTATCTTGCATTTTTGAAAAAAATTGAACTTGATCTCTTCCTCTAAATGAAAATTTTATCAAAATAAAACAATTTATTATTTTTAAAGGGTTTTATTCATTTCATTTAAAATTATTTGTACATAAAAAATGATAAGTCAAGAGAGTAGATAAAAAAATGGCGATTCATCGAAATTTAAAGACAAACAATTCCGAGTGCACAACTTTAAAACGCTCTCTCAATTTGTCGTGCCTCAAGACAAAACTAACATTTGGCGCCAAATTTTTCACTTAATTCAGTCAACATGTTAACCGTCATGGATTTTGTCATGGTTTTTTTTAAGAAGTGTTTTATTAGTTTTTCATTGGTGTTTTTACATTAGTTATTTTTTATTTTATAAAAAATGTTAATAAGAATACTCTTAATTTATTATTTTAAAATAAATTTACACAGTGCTTAGTGTTTTAAAGGGCTTTTTGTCTATTTATATGTAAGTGTTAATCTTTCATTTTTTTAGTTAGTAGAAATGGCTATAATATTAACTTTAAGAGAAGAGTAAATTTTATTGTACGTTACTTTTTCTTAATTGAAACTGTATAAATTCACTTGCAAAATGATAATATAATTTAAAGGTAGCTAAACAATGTTTTACCTGTTCTTTTGTAAAGCAAGAATATTTAGGTTATATGGACTAATGTATTATTATGAGTATAGACAATTATAGAAGTATAAACAATACAGGAATTTGTAAATTTTCCTTTTTATGCAATGAATTCTATCAATAATTTGCAATATAAGTTGTAAAAACCATTTATTTGATTACATCATGTATTTTCCATCAATACAACAAAAGAGGGTTAGAACCATCAATGCTTAGAATCAATAATTAAAAATATTTAAATTTTTTAAAATTAAAATAAACATTTTCATTTATTTTCAATAGAGAAAATGTTTTAAAAGAATAATTTCTTTCTTTTTAAATTTAAACTTAATTAAAAAAGAAAAAAAAAACAACTTCAAATTATCATTTTTGTTTAAAAACTGTTTAAACAGCTAAAAGATTAAGTAATAGACTATTAAAGTTGATTTAAAATAAAGAAAAATGGTAAAATGAAGAAGAAAAAAAGGCGGGGGGGTAGTGAGGGGAAATTTTTTTGTTTTTTTCTCTCTATTTGATGACAGTTTATATAAGTGAGTGACCTAAAAATACTCAAACATTCAACAGTTTGCTTCTTTTTTTTTTTCACTTGGCGCATGCAACATATTTTCAATATTAAACTCTATTTTTTTTGGGGGGAGGGGAAGAGGGGATATTAATGTCATCAGATTTAATTTACGTACGTATATTTTATTTTTTTTTAGCATTTTCCGGAAATTTGAAAGCGTTGTAAAGTCATAAATTCATTTTAAAAAATGTTAAAAACACAAATGAAATTTTTTTTTTTTTTTATACATACATAGAGGGGCCATTTTGAATTTAGAATTTAGTTTAAAATTTTGTTGTATTTTGGTTAAATATACCCTTTTTTTTTGTTTTCTTTTACTTTTTGAAAAAATTTAATTAAACGACGAAAAAAAAAAAAGAAAATTTGGTGGCCTTTTTTTCGAATTAAATAATTGTGCCTTATTTAAAATTTTTTTTTCTTTCTAACGCCTTTTGTCCGTGACATCATCGAATTATTCTGTGCGTCAAATGCACAAAAAAAAAAACTCAATTGCCCCCCTCGATCGATCCAGCAGCTTTCCTTAAATTTGTCCTTTTTTTTTTTTTTTTTTTTTTATTTCACGTTTGTTTTTCTAAAGAATTTAATTTCCCGATAATTTCTTTATCATTATTTGTTTGTAAAATCGTGAAGAAAATATTTTTAAATGATTGGATAGATGGGGAAAAGCTTTGAAAAGAAAATTTAAAAAAAAAAAAAAACTTACTTATCTTCTAAAACGTTTATTTGATTATTTAAACTTGCCACTAGTTGCTCATCTCTCATTCCTTTGTCCATCATTGTGGAAAGTTTTGTTTTTATTTGTATTATTTCATTTTCCAATACTTTATTCCTTGCTTTGGATGCTTCTAATTTTTTTTTCATTTCTTCCAATTGTATTGTTTTTTGATTGAGTTGTTTTGACGTTTCCTCGTACGAAGCTCTTCTATCTTTTTCAATTTGTCTTAAAACATTTGTTGCTGGTATTTCCGTTATCGTAGTGTTACTTAATTGTTCTTGTAAATGTTGAATTTTATTTTGTAAAGTTATGATTTGTTGAGCTCTTCCTCTCCAACTACCATTTTCTTTAGCCAAATCTTGAAATCCAATTTTTTCTCCAACTTCACATTCGATTACTTTTTGTGCAAGTTTTAATTCTTGTTTTAAACTTTGACACTGATTTCTGAATTCGCACATTTTTGCATTCGTGCTCTGTAATTTTTCCGTTAACAATTTAATTTGTTTGTCTTTTTCATATAATTCATCATCGCTCGGCATTTGTGGAACGAGTGATTGTTGATCCGTCGTCGCATTGGCTTCTATTTGTCTTAATTTAGCCTCAGCATCTTTCGCACGATTTTTCATACTTTCGAGTTCGGCATTTTGCTCACGCAATTTCTTACTTAATTCAGCTATTTTATTTGCGGCTATTTCCGAAGCTCTTCCCGCAATGGGAAGTCCCGGTTTTGATAATTTTCTCTTTGAATTGTTTAACTCATCTTGCATTTCTTCAAGTGATCTACGTAGACTACCATTTTCGAGTGATAAATTTTGTATTTGTTCTTTTAAATATTTATTCAATTGATCGGGAAATAAAACATCAGGTGGTAATTCCGGTCCATAATAAGAGTCAAGTTGCAATTCCTGACCGGTATTTAATTTATTTTGTGGTGTCCAACTATCTTTGCTTTTGTTTGTTTCGCCATCACTTGTATCTACTAATAATTTTCCCATAACTTTAAATTAACTCACTTATTCTAGACATTTTTTAAAATGTACTCATTTAATGTATCTTTTTTTTTTACTTAATGTTTATATAATGATTTTTAAAAAAACTTGTAAAATAAATTGATTCAAGAAGGCTGTTGCAAATTTTTTAAATGTTTTTTTTTTTTTTTTAAAAAAACCTTCAAGATTTTTTATTAAAAAGTTATTGTTGTTGTTATATAATTATTTTAATTAATTAAAAAAAATTTTTAACGGTTGTTATTATATTATGTAAATTTAACTTTTTTTTGTTTATTTAAATTACCGTATATTATTATTATATATATATATAATATATATAAGCGGAAAACTAAAAGTTTTATGTATAAAATTTACAAGTTTAACTATTAGATTGAACAAACTTTTGAATTTTTCCTATTAAAACTTCTCTTTTTTAAATAAAAAAAAAAAAAAAACTTTATATGAATATTAATTTTTAAAAGTTTTTAACGGTATTTAAATAAATATATAAGTAACGTACGTAACTTTTTTTATTTTAAATTTTAATTTTTTTTGACAGTATTTTCCTATAAAACCACTACCATAAATATTTTATATTATAATTTTAATTATTAATTATTTGATGTTAATTATTTTTGACCATCCCGAAAAGTTTATATAATAGGGAGGGATGGGAGGAGATTTGATAATTTTTTTTTTGACATCCTAAATTTTATATATTAAATTTTATCATCCTTGGATTTTTAAAAAAAGTAAATTTATTTTATTTTCAGGGTTAAAAATATAAAATTACCCATTAAATAAATGGATAATAATAACGAAAAGAAAGAAAGAAAAATTGGATAAATCGAAGGTGAAGGAAAAATAAAAATTTTCACTAAAAGGTAAATAAAAAAAAAAAATTTTTTTTTTTTATATTTTTTTGGAATATTTTTAAAAATCAAATTTAAAAAAATTCGAGTGATAGTTTTAGTTGAAAAGGAAAAAAGACTAATTAAAATTTTTAAATCAATTTTATTATGTATATAATATCAAATGAAAAAAATTATAAATAAATAAATTTTTTTAAAATGATGAGGTCCCTTGAATTCTCAATAGCACGTGTAACAATAACGTTGCGCAGGCCCCCAGCCTTGGAGAACAAATAATACCAAAAGTCAGTTGAGTCGCGTTACTTAAATCGGTGGGATCCGTGCCTTTTGGTAACCTTTTTTATTAAAAAAAAAAAAAAAAAAAAAAATTTTTTTAAAAATTCGATTTACCCTTTTGCTGTTCTTCTTCTTCTCATTCGATATTAATGTTCGTATAACGAAAAAAAAAAATTTTTAATATTAATTAATCATCGATCGACGTATTTAAATAAATTAGTTTATTAACAAAAAAAAAAAAAAAAAAGGAATTTTAAGGAATATGATTTCTAGGTATGATTTTTAAAAATATTTTTAATTGCAATTTTTTTTCAATTAATTCGATTATTGGTTTTTTATTAATTTATATTAAATAATATTTTTTTGTTTAAAAAAATTGGTGAAAGAGAGAGAGAGAGAGAAAAAGTTTTTCTAAAGTTCTATTTTTTTCAATACCGAAAATTATTATTATTATTATTATTATTATTATTATTATTATTATTATTATTTAAACAAATACTAAAAAATTTTTTAAAATAATATTCGGAAATTACGTTTGACGAACCTTAAATTATTTATAAAAAAAAAAACCGTACAACAAGAACCGTATTTTTGTTATGTAAATTTTTTTTTAATTTTCATAAAAGCAAAACTTATTATTATTATTATTATTATTATTATTATTATTTATGATCGAAAATTTTTTTTTTAATAACGATCAAATGGAAAAAAATAACCAAAAAAATTTTTTTTAAAAAATAATTTCATGTGCATATAATAATCGTTTAGTCTCATATAAAACGATGTAAATTTTGTTTTCTTGTTTTTCTTTTTTTTGGGGGGTAGTGGGAGGGAGGCAAGGAGGGGGAGTGATTTATTATTTAAAAGTTTATTTCGTTGCATAAAATAACTTAATTACGTTTGTTTACAAACAATATAAACGTTTTCTTAAACATAACCATTCGTTTACATTCGCAAATATTATTAGTATCGAATTAGAAAAAGTTTAAATGTAAAATTTAAAACGTTTACCATCGCACATAATTAAAAAAAAATGTTTATTTATTTATTTACTTATTGATTATCGATTCGATTTAAATCTTTTAATTTATTAAAAGAAATAAATATTTAAAATTTTAATAATATTAATAATAATTTAAAAGGAATTAAAAAAGAAAATACCAAATTAATAATTAATTTCTTAATAAAGATTTTGAGTTAATAAAATTATTTAAATATTTTTCTCAATAATTTATTATTATTATTATTATTAATAATAAATATAAAAATTAATTTAACAAAACAATTTTTTTTTAATATATATTATTTAATAATGATTCATAAATCTTTTTTTTATTTTTTTTTAAACGGGTAATTAACTTTTGTAATTAAATTTTCGAATAAATTTATTTTAATAAAAATTATAATAATAATAATTATTACGATGATGATGATGATGATAATTATGATGATGATGATGATAATAAATTTAATAAATCATATAATTGGGGCCATTTTTTAAAAAAAAAGGAAAATTTTTTTCTCTCGACTGTTTTATTTCTTTAAAATTTTAACAAAATATAAATTTTTTCTTTTTTGTTATTAAAAATTGATTCGGCATTTAAATAAACATTTTTTTGTTTTTGTTTATATCTAAAAAAAATTGATTTATTAATAATTAATTAAAAATAAAATTACAATTCGCAATATTTTTTATATTACGTGATAAATAAATTTAATAAAAAAAAATTTTTTTTTAAAGTTAATATCAACACTTTGTTAATACCAACGAGAACCCCCGCTGTCGTGGGTCCCCTCCCTCGTTTTTAATGAAAAAAATATTTTATATTTAATACCATACATTTATCATAACATTAAAGTTTAATTATTAGTTAATAATAATAATAATAATAATAAAATTTAATTTACAATCTTTAATATATAAAAATTTTTTTTAAGCTCATGATACCGCTCGGTGCGCGCGTTTTTTTTTTTTTTTTTTTTTAAATTTATTCCCACGTGGTTTTAGATTTAATAATAATGATGTCGTGGTAGGCAGTTTAAAACCATCATCATTAACTTCTATATTTGACGTATGTTTATATTTTTATAATTTATTTCTTATTATTATTATTATTTAAAGATTATATATATTAGAATTTTTTTAAAGGAGGAAAAAAAATTTCGAATCGATCGTAAAAAAAATAAAATTTTCAAATCTTTTATTAATGAAAGAGCTAAAAAAAAAAAAAATTTTTTTGTTTGTTTTTTAAATTAAAAAAAAAAAAAACATGGCGGATGGTATAACGAACGCTTTCGTTAACAAATTTCGTTTTTTTTTTTTTTTAATTTATCCCAATTGTATTGTCGGATGAGGGATCATCAAATTAAAATTTTATTCTCGTACGTATGTATGTATGGTAAAAATTTATTTAAATCGGCCTATTCTCGTTATAAAATAAATTAACGAATGAATTCATGTTTAAAAATGAGTTTGGAAACGAATGTGTTAGACCCGCGCACACCTACACACACACACACACATTTTTCCCCTGTTTATGAATATGAAAAAAAAATGCCAAAATCCGTTATGTATTTTTTTTTTTTTTTTTTGGAAGTTTTCGGGCTTTCCCCCCCGAAAAAAACAATTTTTTTCTCGAATTTTCTCAATAATAATAATAATAATAATTTTTCCGGCCTAACGTAAATTCTTTTTTACAAATGATTTAGTTACGTTTTAGTTTTAAATTAAAGAGAAATAAAATTTACAAAGGTTTTTTTCGTAAAAAGTAAAAAAGGAAAATCGATACTTTTAATGCTTTTCTCCCTTTCATATTTCCTTACCTTTTTTTTTTTTTTTTTTTAAAACTAAAATTTTAAGGGAATTTTTTTTTTTTTTAATAGCTTAAATGAGTAAAGGGTCCCTTAATTGCGTTAGTTAATTTTTTTTTTTTGTTCTCTCTTACAATTTATAATAAAAGTAATTTACGGTTTAATTTGTCGTCCTTTTTTTTTTTTTTCTTTTTAAATGTCGAAATTTTCTTTTTTTTTTTTTTTTTTCATTTGCACTCGAATGAGCATAGAAATGTAATAAGGATGCAGTATTCATTATATGTTTTTAGGTAAATTATTATTATTATTATTATTGTTTTTTCACTTTTAATCACGACTTACGTCCTTGTCAAACCTAATTAGATTTCATTTCGACCCGATTCCTTAAGAATAAATGCATGATAATAATAATAATCTGGGATAATAATGGTATTTATAGAATGTTTTCAAGAATGTGGGCCATCTAACACAAAAAGATTTCCTGTTGTTATATTTTTTAATATAAAAAAAATTTATTATTATTATTATTACGGTTGTTGTTGTTATCGTTGGTTTTGAAATGTACGGTACGAACCCTAAAAAAATTATTTTCATAAATAAATTTAATAATTTTTTTTTAATGTTTTATTTTTCGCGAGTTTTTGTTTAAAAAAAAAAAGTCATAAAAAAGTTTTTTCTTTTTTTTTTTTTTTTAAATAGATTTTATTTTATAATTAATTTTACGACGTATTTTCAAAAAAAAAAAAAAAAAATTCACGACGTGAAAAAAAAAATATTTTAAAGGTTTAATGAATGAAAATGGAAAGAAAATTTTTTTTTCCTCCTGTCTATGAAATTCACATTTGTTGTAATGAAGTTTTCCCTCTATCTCTCTCTCTCTTTTTTTTTTTTTTATTTCAAAAAGGAATGAAAAAAAGATGAGATTTTATATATATTTTTTTTTTAGTCTTTTATTAATTACTAAGATTAACTCTTAAATTTTTTTTTTAAAAATTAATGATGAAATAATAATATTTCGGAAAAGGGAAAAGGGGGAGGGGGGGTAAAAGATTATATTCCTAACGAAAAATTAATAATTTTTTTTTTTATACTAATCTGGTTGAGTTCTTCCATTTTTTTTTTTTTTTTTTTTTTTTTTAAATTTAAATCATTTTTATTTAATTTTTTATTATTATTAAAATTTAAATATACCTTAATGACGTAATTACTTTGAAAATATTAAATGCTCTATATATATAAATAATAATTTAAAAAAATACTTTCAATTAAAATAAAGAAAATTCTCCATTTACCCCCTCGATAAATGATAACACATTATCATACACCGCCATATTTAAACGTATGTTAAATGCGCGATCGATAATTATACATATTATTAATATTACGACTTATTTATTTTTATTTTTAAACGCTTTTTAAAATATATAATCCGCGTAAAACAAAACATAATATAAACCAATCAAAAAAAAAAATTGAATTTTAATTAATAATAAATTGCTTTTCTTTTAATAAATAAAAACAAAAATTATCGACCTTAAATTAATTATTATTATTACTATTATTAATTGAAATATTTTTCGTTTTCGACGTTAATGTATTCCTCATTATTATTATTATTATTAATAATAATAATATTTATTAATTTTATTCGAGTTAAAAGATTTTAAATTTAATTTAAATTATATAAATGCCATTCACGTTTTTTTACAAGGAAGTAATTTTTCTTCAGCTCATACCGTTAAATTTATATAAATAAAAATTGAATGCACCTTTATAATTTTTTTTTTAATCATTTATCTCGAGTAGATTAAATTTTTTTGGTAATTAACCTTAAATTTTATTACTTGAAAAGAAAAATGTTTGAAAAGATCATTCTTGAATTCAAAATTATTATTATTATTATTACTTTTAATAATAACTATTTAGTCATAAGTATTATTATTTTAACCTCGTATTACGTCACATTTTCTTAGCTTTCCTTATTCTCTCCAGAAATCATCATAAAATTTTACAAAAAAAATTTTTTAAATTTAGTTTTCAAGCAAAAAAATATTATTATTATTATTATTATGCATATATGCATACGTTATGTTCCGAATCGTATTTTATTATTATCATTATTATTTTTTATTTAAAAAATTATGTATTGAATCACGACCTGATATCACTAACGCTTTGTAAGCTACGACAATCGCTCCTTAACCATCACAAAATCATTACTACCACTGATAACAAAATACTGAATGGATTGATTGATTGATTGATTGACTAACCTTACTCTCACATTCAATAAAAAATTTCCCAATTACATGTCTTAATGATCGGAATTGATTTGTTTTAAAAAGACAAACAACAACAACAACACTAAAAATATCAAAATGACTCATTACAAGATTTTTCACCGACTATATTTATTTATCGTTAATATAATTAGAAAATTATTTTCTAGAACATTCTAATGAGAATTATCTCGTGTGCGAGAAAATGTTTTTTATTGTTTGAGACTATTAATCACTATTTAAATGAATGATATATAAACGTACATAACAATTAAAAAAAAAAAAAAATTAATTATTGAACTTTAATAAACGTGATAATAAATTATATATGACAATTTATCAAGGTGTGACGTGTATTATTATTATAATAATAAAATATTATTATTATCGTGAAATATATTTACGACAAATTACGAAAACGTAAAAAAAAATTTATTATTATTATTATTATTATTTTAACGACAAGTATTTTATATGTTATTATACGATTCATAAATTTTTAAAAAATTAACCATAAAATAATTTACGACATGTTTATATATATATATATATTATTAATAATTTTATAATATATATGTATATATGTACATAATAAACTCGTCGTAAAAATATGTATATTGAAATCCTATAAAATTTTTCATATTTTTTTTTTTTTTTATTGTTTGTTGTTGTTGTTGTTGTTTGGATCGAATGTAGAATTTGCGTTATTTGAAAAAAAAATTTTATTATTTAAATTTAAAATTTTGGCTTATGTTAATGAAATATTTGATATCGTTTGTTATTCGTCAACGTCCGTCAAAACGTATGAGTTGTTGTTGTTGTTTGTTAGCATTGACTGAATAATAAGAAAAATATTTTTTGTGGGATTATTATTATTGCGATGGGGGGGGGGCAAATTTTGATGAAATTTCAAAATGTTATACTCTTATTTGATTTTCTTTTGTTTAAATAACATATTAAAAATTTAATTTATTATATTTATAAATTTTTAATTTATACCGAGTAAAAAAAAAAAACTTTTTTAACATAATTTTTTTTCGTTTTTGAATAATTAATGTATAAGAAAAAAAAAAAAAAAGGAAAAAAGGAAAATCAAATGTTTAACTTTTTTTTTTTTTTCAATTTGTAAATTTGTTTTTCTTCGCGTAAAAAAGAAAAGATTTTTATTTATTTCCTTTTCACGTGAGAATAATTTTTTTTTCCTTTATACTTTGATTAAAATAATAAAAATTTATAATCGAATCGAAACTTTTACGAAAAAAAAGTAATTTTTTCTTTTTTTTTTGGGGGGGGGGGAAGAACGGAGTCGTTAATAATAAATTTTAATTTACACCGATCGGATTTAAATTTCTTTTTTTTTGTTGTTATTTTGTGATGATATTAACAAATCAAACAAAAGGAAAATAATATAAGAAAAAGCAAAAATTTATAAAAGTTAAAAATCAATTTATTGCTTTTGTAAAAGTTATTTCAAAAGGATTTTAATTTCACACACGATATTTACCTAATAATAATAATAATAATAATTTTTAACACGCGAAATCCATTTTTCATTGAAAAAAAAATATTTTAAAAAAATAATAAGAAAATTGTTTTATAATCAAAAGAATCTTAAATCCATTCAAAAATTTAAAAAATGAATGGATTTTCCCAGAGAGAAATTTATTACTTTTACGGTAATTTTATTATTATATTTTTTATTACGCTCGAGTAATTTTAATAATGGAAAATTCATTAACCGTAAAAAAAATTGCGAAAAAAAAAAAAAATTTTGATAAAAACCGATTTTTCAAAGGTGACCGTTGGCTATGTAAAAATTTTATTTTTTTTAAATTTTTAATTAATTCTTTTGTAAAGGGGGAGGGTGAGGCCGGGGGGAGTAATTAAAGGAAAATTTTTAAAAAGAAAATAAAATAAAAAGAAAATTCGATTAGATATGTTTTGTAAAATTTACACACACACGCACACATTAATGATTTTATTCTTATTAAAAAAAAATTAATAAATAAATAAATTATTTACTACGAAATTAGTTATTTTAAAATTTGACATCGGAGGATTTCAATAGTATTATTAATTTTAAAAAGAAAAAACTTTAGTTGTAACTAAAACTTTTTAGTTTTAGTCAAGAAAAAAAAGAGAAAAACCAAAAACGAATTAAAATTTTTTTTTTTTTTTATTATTATGGGAAAATCTTTTATAAAGTTTTCGTCGAGTTTTTAAATATTAAACATTTCCTAATTTAAATAATTCGTTAATAATATTTTAACTCATCATCATCAAAAAAAAATTATTATTATTATCGTAACCGTTTTTTTTTTTTTACAAATAATTTCCAATTTAAAAATTATTAAAAAAAGAAAAAAAATGGTCATTAAATATTTCTTTTTAAAAAAAAGTTTTCCTTTTTCTCTTTTTTTCAAAAAAAAAAAAAAAAAAAAAAAACTTTTTTATCATTTTTTTTTTTTTTTTTTTAAAAAAAATTCAAGGAAAATTTTTTTACGTCAAACATCGGACAAATAAAATATTTTTTTCGTTTAGTATAAAAAGCGGAGGGGGGGGGGGAGGGTGGGAAAAAAAAAAAATTTCCAGGAAAAATATAAAAAGAAAAATTGAAAGAAAAACAAGTGACAAAAATACGTATGAATCCATTTTTTTTTTTTTTTTTCAAATTGAATTCTATATGAGGTTTTATAACAAATTAATCATTTATAAACGTGTGGTTTTTAAATCCCCTCCCCTTCCCCCCCCAAAAAAAAAACAATAATTGCGTTGTGGTTTTGCTTTCTTTTATTATTAAAATTTATTTTTTCGGAGTAAATTTTTTTTTAAGGGAAAATTTTTATACGCGTTCGATCGATAATGTTATTTTCTATCGATGTGTTTGTTTTGTAAATAATAATTAAAATTTTGAAATAATGACGGTGGAGGGGGAGGGGGGGTTTTTTTTAAATGACTGACGAAAAATGGGAAAATTTTTTCATAACCCCAGATGTTTTTTTAAAGACATGTAATGTTGACATGGTCAAGATAATGTTAACACGCAAACATTTTTTTTTTTTTTCAAAATGTAAACTTTAGTTTTTTTTTTAGTCTCGAACATAAAATTTACCACTCCTTGTTTTATAAATAAACATTTTATTGACATATTCTTTAAATTTCATCCCACGACATTTTGTTTTTAGAAAAAAATTCAAATGTGAAAAATTTTCTTTCTCTATTAATAATTGTATTTTATTATAATTTATAAAAAATTTTGTTTCAAAAAAAAATTTGAGGAAAATTCTTTTTAAAATGATCACGAGCTAAATTTAACACTCGATAAATATCGTTAAAATGAATGATGTTTGTTATACAAACTTAAAAAATTATTTTTAAAACATTTTGACCCCGTCCCCGTGTTTGTCGTACAAACGACGAGAGAATTAATTGAATTATAAACTTATTATTCGTGACAAAGGAAAAAAAAACATTTATTTAATTTCCCATATTTCATCAATTGTTAAATTTAACAATTTTATTTTGTCCGATTCTATTGTCGTCGCGAATTTAATTAATTAATAATAATAATAATAATGATAATAATAATAATAATAATAATAATAATAATAATTTTTATTTTATTTATTTTCGGTCGAATTTAATTTTTTTTTTTTTAAATTTAATCTCGTTAGTTTTATTCGGAGTACCTGCTACGAGGCAGGAAAAGGGGGAAAAAACAAAAAATTTTTTTTTTTTTTTAAATGTCGGTTTTATTATACCTTTTGTCAAAATGCCAAAATCGATGATGATGATGATGATGTTGATAGTAAAAAAAAATGCTGATATTCCATTGGGATTTAAATTTTTTTTTGCTAAAATGGCGTTGCAGAATTTTTTCTGTTTTTTCATATAAAATCATTATTTAATAAATCAAACGTATTTTTTTTTTTTTTTTGTAATTTTAATATTATTGTTTTGTTAAGTAACAAAAGCAAAGTTTATTAACCAGAAATTAAACAATCACTAATGTATAAAATTATATTTTAAATGACTTCACTGACGTAATTTCAGTTATACTAAAACTAATTAGAAAACGACTTTTCGATTTATTACAATTCGTGTTAGAATTTATGTCGGAAATGATTTTCTGTTGGAAAAGATTCAAAACTAGGGTATTAATTCAAATATTGGTAAGATTTAAATGTTTATACTAAAAGTAGTAACAGTCTGTCGTCGTCATTGTAGTCGAAATATTAAAACAAATTATTTAAATAAAATTTAAAAAAAAAAAAAAAAATTGTGTAACAGTTTGTTTATGTCGAATTTTTTATTATTATTAAAAAGAAAATTTATTAAAATGATGACGGAAAAAATTTTCTTATAAAATATACTCGTTGAAAAGAGAGAGAGAGAGAGAGAATAACCAATTATTATTATATATGATTGATGATGAGAAATATTAAAAAACAAAATAATTATCAATCTTATATTAAAAAAAAAAAACTCATTCGATCAATGGTTAATTATTTTCTTTTTCCCCTCCCCCTTCCTTTTTTAGGATTTTTAATTAAAAAGTTTACGTATAATTTTTTTTTTATTGTAAAAAAAAAACAAAAACGAATTATTATTATTATTATTATTATTAATCCATATAATCGGTTGGTTACATATTGTTATCGTTATAACAGTCCTCTTATTATAAATGTTCTTGTTGTAACAATGATTTCAATTGTTTACATGGTGGGAATTACGCTTTGGCTAAACAAAAACTTTTTTTTTTTCCTGCGGTTTATGTTTTATTATTAAATTTTTTATTTGTTTTTTTTTTTTTTATGTTTTTAACTGTCTAAGCTCCCTCCATATTTTTTTGTTTTTGTTTTATTAAATTTATTTTTATTGACCTTCAATTGTTTTTTTTTTCTTTCACGGGTTAACAAATCGTATTTCAACCGATATTTACTTTATTACGCAATGTTTTATTATTTATAATTTAGTAGTAAACAAAAATTTTTTTTTACGTCCTAAAACCACGTTCAAAAATTAAATTATTGAAATAATATTTGTTGTTATTTGGAAAAAAAAAATTATTTCTTTACGATAATTACTTATTTGATTCCCATTTGGCGACAAATCATAAAACAACATCTCAAATATGATTTTACAAATCCATAGAGTATTTAAGTTTAGTGTTTTAGGGTAGAAGAAAACGGATTTTAAATGTTATGTATGTCTATGATGGTTGTTACATGTCGTTGACCGTTTAAAATTCAAACGCGAAATATATTTTATACGTTAAAAAAAATTAGGTTAATTAACCACCTTTGGGTAATTGCGAAACATTTCTCTCTCTCTCTTCCTCTCTCCCTCTCTCTCTCTCTCTCTCTCTCTCTCTCTCTCTCTCTCTCTATGTTTGTAATAAATAAAAACAAATTAAAATAATATCAAATAAATGAAATATTTATTATGGAGGTTATTAAGAATTCAAAAAATTTTTGTTTTTTACCCGCACAATTTTTTTAGAAAATAATTTACGGGGCCGGTTCGACGATGATAACAATAATAATAATAATGATAATAATATGAAAATGCCGGTTGTTGTTTGCAATCGAGTTTAAAAATTAAAAAAAAAATAGAAGTAGAAGAAAAGGGAATGAAAGAAAGAAAAAGACATAAATTTAAAGTGTGGTTTTTATCATCTGCTTTCTCCCCCTGAAATCTGACCGTACACAATTCAAAAATTTTTTTTTTTTTTTTTAAAAAGAGAACAAAAGGTTTCGTGAAAGGAATTTTATTCTCAGTCTCGTGGCATTAAGTGCTCTTTGGTTCTTTTTCCGGTTTTTTTATTTTTAGTAGCTTTTAAGAAATAACCCAAAAAGAATTAATATAATAATAATAATAATAATAAACTAACTTTATTAAACCATATTTTTTTATTTTTTTTAAAAAGTTTTTTTTGATAAAAAAAAAAAATAAAAATTTTTTTGTTTTTCTTTCTCATTTTAATCTTAGTTAGAGACAGAAAACCTTTTCATTTGATATAAAAAAATAAATATTTGTTTCCTTTTTTTTTTTCTTAAAGTTAACTCATCAGTTTTAATTTTTTTTTTGTTATTTAAACAACTTACGGGAAAGCTTTTCTCTCTCTCTTTCTCTCTGTCTCTATTTTCTCTTTTTTAAAAAAAAAAAAGTCAAAAGTTTAATAACAATAAATTTTTTTTTTTAAATTGAAAATAAGTTTTAATTTTCTTAATTTAATTTCGGGTTGTTTTTATATTTTTTCTTCTTTGCTGCTGGAAAATCCAGTCATTTTAATACTTTTTCCCTTACAAATTAAATTTAATAAAATTAATACTTTTATAATTATTATTATTATTATTATTATCATTATTATTATTATTATTATTATTATTATCATTATTATTATTATTATTATTATTATTATTATTATTATTATCATTATTATTATTATTATTATTATTTCATACATAAAATATTTTCATTTTGTTCTTTTTTTTATTTTTTAATTCATTTTTTTTTAATATAAAAAATAATTTTTTTTTAAATTTTAAAAATACAACAGCATCAACGGTGGGTTTCTCTCTCTCTCTCTCTCTCTTTCTTTCTTTCTCTCTCTCTCTCTCTCTCTTTCTTTCTTTCTCTCTCTCTCTCTCTCTCTCTCTCTCTCTCTCTTTCTGTTTCTGCTGACACTGACGTGAAGATAAAACGTTTTTGTGACGTTTTAAATTTTTTTTATCTTCCAAAAACATTATTAATAAAAAAAAAAAAACACTACATTAAAAAAAAATAAAAA
>NW_002987143.1:79411-83268 GCF_000006295.1 Pediculus humanus corporis
AATTATTATTATTATTATTATTATTATTATTATTATTATTATTATTATTATTATTATTGTTAATTTTTTTTAAATTAAATGTTTTTATTTATTTATTTAAATGAGAGTCTTTGGTGTTTTTAACTTATTATATATTTTTTTATTATTATTATCACGCGTGACGTAATCAATTGTTTTTATATTTTTATTGCAAATTTTTTTATAATAATTTCTCTTTCTTGATTTTTACTTTAATTTTTCTTTTTTTCTTAATTAACAAAAAAAAAAAAAGAAGAAAATAAAAAAAATTCTTTTATTTTTAAATCTTGATTGGTGGTGTATGTTCCTGACAGGTTTTTTTTTTCGGGGGGCAAAATTTTTTTTTTTAAGCTTGTTTGTTTGTTTGAAAAAAGAAAATTACAATGGTTCTTTTGTTTTGTTTGTTTTAAAACTACCCCCGTCGTTATAATGACCTTAGAGAAATTGAAAAAAAAAAAAAATTTATTAATCACTTTTTGTGTGTGTGACGTTGTTCACTTTCGTATTGTTAACAACAAAAACAAAAAGAAAAAGAATCATTAATTTTCTTTTTTTTGTTTGTTGTTGTTTCTACCGGTAAAATTATGTTTTCGTATGTTTTTTGGTTTTACCCCCTCCCCCTCCCCAAAAAAAAAGACTAAATACCCCTGTTGAAAATTTATTATTACTTTTTTAAAACTTTATTTTATTATTTAAATTTTACAAACTCAACACAACCAAAAAACTATTCATTCATTCATTCATTCACTAAAACTATTTCATTCATTTGTTTTAATTAATTACTATTATTATTATTATTATTATTATTATTATTATTATTATTAATTTTACACTCGCTAATTATTTTACTTGATTCGTTAACGATTTCGAATTCGCAAAACCATTTTCATATGTCAATAACCAAAAAAATAATAATAATAATTTTACGAAAAAACATGATAAAATAATAATAATAATAAAACATAATGATATTTTTTTTTTTTATTGGGTTATGTACATAAAATGTTTAGCTCGTTAAAATGTAATTTTTTTTTTTTTTCTACGTATTTTCAAAAATTCAATATTTTAATGGATTCATAAAAAAAATGTATAATGAGGGATTGAAAAGTTTTTTTTTTTTTGGGCTCCCGTTGCGATAACGTTCATGATAAATAATAACGGTCGAAATTTATTTTTATGACGTCAAAATATTTTTTTTTTTTTCCCAAAAATTTTTTTTTTTACCGATAATGCTTTTATCCATGTAAACTCAAAAGCATATTCGAATTTATTATTATTATTATTTAAATAACCCATATTCGATAATGTATGTAATGATGATAATGATGAAGAAAATATAGTTGATAAACTTGATGTGGTTCTTTTTTTTCGGGGGGGGGGAAAGGGGCGAAGGGGAAATAATGGTAGTTCTAATAAATATTAAAATTAAAAAAATTTATTTTAAGAAAATTTACCCGAAATTAATAATGTTAATACATAGATAAATTTATTTAAATGTTCAAAACACTCTCACACTCGAAAAGGATTTAAATAAAATCTCAAAAGGTTAAAAAATTTTTTTTTTTTTTAAAAACCTTTTCGCGTATAATTTTAACTCGAAAAACTAAAAAATTAAAAACTAAAATTTTTTCTTTTTATAAATATTATTCACATTCGTTCCCCGACATTTTTTCTTATTCCAACAAACACTAACAACGACAAACATTACGTTACGTTTGTGTGTGTGAGTGTAAAATAAAAAAAAATGGCGGAAAATTTAAAAACGTTTACGTAATAAAATTTTACGTTTAAATACTATTTAAAACAAAATGATAATAATAATAATTAGCGTTCTCATATGTGATTCGAACCTGTTTAATTATTATTAATATTATTATTATTATCATTATTATCATTATTATCAAATAGTTAAAAAGCATACTGAATAAAAATGTTTATTAAAAAAAAAAAAAAAAAAGTAATAATTAGTTTATTCTATTTAAACTCTCATCAAGTTTTTAAAGTCTAATTTAGAAAAAGTTTTGAAACTTTTATTATTATTATTATTATTATTATTATTATTATTATTATTATTATTATTATTATTATTATTAATTAAAAAATTATTAAAAATGCGTAAATTAAATAAAAATCATTTACACGTTTAAAAAACCGTCATTTATTTATTTTTTATCGTTTTGATTTTCTTTTTAATAATTATGTTAGGTAATTTTTTATGTTAAGTGTTGCGGACAGGTACGATTACGTGTGTAAAAATAAATAAAATGCCTACGGAAAATTTCATTCTTTTAACATTAACACAACAAACAAACAAACAAACAAATGTCAGTATTTAAAAAAAAAAAAAATTAATGAAAATATTTTATTTTGAAAAAAAAAAAAAAAAATTTTAATTTTAAACATACGGAAAAAAAACATTCGTGTTAATAATAATAATAATAATAGTAAAATTTTTCTTTTTTTCCGTCGTTGCACATTTTGAATTTTTTCTCTTTTTCTATTAAAAAACAATAGAAAACAAAAGTAAATAAATAAAACAATTCAAGATTATTTTTTTAAAAAATTATTTTTCTTGCCATTAAAATAAAGAAAAAAATGTAATGCACGGATGGGGGGAAAAGAAAAAAAAGTAGGAAAAAATGGAGGAATAAGAAAAAAAGGCGGAGGGGGTGGAAAAGAGAAATTGAAGCGAAAAAAGACATGAAAAACCCTGATATCAAACCATCGTGTTTACATTTTCTTTTTTTTTTTATCAATAGTTTTTTTTTTTTAACAAAATGAATTCTATTTACAAAAAACTCAAATAAGTGGAAAAGTAAAAGAAAAAAAAGGGGGGAAAAAAAAGCTCTCGCGAAAAACGTACCTTTCAAAAAAAAAAAAAAAAAAAAAAGGAAAAACCTTTTATGTGTATTAAAAAAATGAAATGTTATCTGTTACTTTTTTTCAATTTAATTTAAAAAAAAAAAAAAAAAATGGAGGGAAAATGAGTTAAACCGGATCGTTTCGGGTTAGAATTTTTTAAATTTGAGCAAACGTGGCATTAGCGATAATTTACATTTTATTATTAAATAATATCGTATGATGTGTTTTGCATAACATCAAAAAAAAAATTTTTTTTTTTTTTTTTTAAAATAATTTTATTTGATTTAAAAAAAAAAAACAAATTCGCGACGTATAAACCGACTGACAGTAATAATAATAATAATAATAATAATGATAATAATCGATACGAAATACGTATTATTATCGATTTTACTTCGTAGATTAATAAAAAAAAAAAAAAATTTTTTTTTCGTTAGTTAAAAGGTATAACGAATATAATCCTTTGAGCTATTATATATATATATATCAGTATGTTGTTTTAATTTTCTCTCCTAAAAATTATTCGTTCGCCTGTAATATCAGGCATTGATTTACATATTTTAATCTTTATTCTATTATTATTATTATTATTATTGAAAAAAATCCTTTTTCCGATACGATGCTTCATTATTATTATTATTTAAAATGACGAGTCGTATTCAACGTCATTATTTCATAATTTTTACTTGTCTGTTTATTTGCATGTTAAAAAAAAAAAACGTTATTTTAATCGAAAATTTTAAATTTTTATACGCGTGTGTGTGTGTGCGTGTGGGGTGTAAAGTCTTTTTATAAATTTTTATAACCCCCCTTTAATAGAAAAAAAAATGAAAAAACCGAAAAAAAGTTTTTTTTTTTTTTTCCTTCGACGGAAGCGTTCGAAACAACACCGCCATATTGTTAAAAAAATAAAAAAAACAAACGAATGAGTAAATAAAAAAAAAAAAAATTAAAAATGAAATAATGCAAATAGAAAA
>NW_002987143.1:83443-88503 GCF_000006295.1 Pediculus humanus corporis
GTCACGTGGTCTGCACGTATCAAGCCATGCGTATTTTTCCCATGAATTGTTTCATTTAAAAAAAAAAATAAATTTTCTTTTTATTAAAGGTTTAATTTATTAATAAAAATTTATTAATTAAATAACGATTATCGTAAAGATGATAATAATAATATTTAATACACTCAGTGGGATTTATTTTATAATGACTTTGTACAAAGGAACAAAATGAGAAGGGGGAGGGGGGTACAATCTCAAAGAGCTTATTGAGAAATGTTGAAAATTCTTTTTTTTATTTTTCATTCTATTATCATTATCGTCGTTATTTAAAAAGAGAGAAAAAAAAGGGGGAGGGAAAAATGTTTATAAATTTGAAAAAGAAAAAGTTGTGTAGTAAAAAGTAATAAAAAATCAAAGAAAGAATCGATATAAATCAAAAAAAAAAAAAAGTTATGAAAAATTTTTTTTAAAATGGAGAAAAGAAAGTTAATAAATCCTTTTCTATAGTTAAAACGTCTCGTACAGAAGGTTTAAATAAATAAATAAATAAAAATTTAATGAATTAATAATAATAATAATAATAGTCGATTTTTTTGTTTTATTAACTATTATTATTATTATTTAGGGTGAAATTTTTAAAACGTGATTTTTTTCTCCCCCACCCACTCATTCATTTCCTTTTGTTATGATTAAAACAAAACGCAAAAACATTTTTTTTTTTTTTGGGGGGGGAGGGAGCCGGGTTTATTATTTAATGGTAGGGAAAAAGATCCAAACGGAAGGAAAATAAAAAAAACTTTTCATCACTTACAAAAAAAAAAAAAAAAAAAAGTTTACGAGTTTTTCCTCCCGTTTAAATTTTTAAAAATAATTTTTTAAATCAGACTCGGAAAATATTTAAAATTTTACCGCAAACGATAAAATAATATTTTTTTTTACATTTATTACTTTTTCACTTGAGTAATTTATTTTTATGTATGTTATTCCAGTGATTTATTTTATTTTTTTATTACGGTAATAATAATAATAATTCGTGATTTTCTATCGTAAAATTATTAAATTCGTATCCGTCATTAAAAATAGAAGAAAAAAAAAATTTTAATTTAAATTTTTGGGTTGGTAATTTTTTTTAAAATTCCTTTATTACCACGAATATATAATTATTATTATTATTATTATGTTGAGTTATTAAGTTATACGTAATTAATAATTAATAAAGCGAGTAATAGGTTTTATGTATTTTAAAAAAAAAGAAATTGTTAAATGAACCGCGAATTCTTGTATTTATTACTGGCTCCCCTTTAAAAATTTTTCTTTTAAGTATTTTTTGGTTACGCTAAAGGAAAACTTTTAAATAATAATAATGATAATAGAGAAAACTTTTATTTTTATTTTTTTTGATACATAAAAATATTTTTTAAAAAACAAACGCATATTTATTTTTAAAAACAGAAGGAGAAAAAAAAAGTTGAAAATGTGAAAAAATTTTTTATATGCAAACATAAGTCACAGGCGAAAAATTCCCTCGGGAATATTTTAAGGAAGAGTTATTTCATTCGAAAAATTTATTATTTTCCCACTGAATAACAAAAAAAAAAGAAAAAGAAAATTTATTTCGAAAAGAGCTGGAAAGAGTTAGAAAGAGAAAAAGAGAGAGAGAGAGAGAAAGGGGGGAGGGAAAAAGCTGTCAATGTATCACTAAATCAAATGCATTTTAATTTTAAATTAAAAGTCAAAGGTGTCCTTTTTTAGAAAAAAAAAAGAGGAAACGGAAAAGGAAAGGGAAAGGAAAAAGGATGGAAAAAAATTTTTTTAAAAAGGAAAAATTCAAAAGTTTTCTTTTTAAAAAAAATAATTTTTATAATTTTATTTATTATTCTTTGTGCATTTAAAACCAATTACTTTTTTTTTTTTTACCTTTTAATGTAATTTTCGTGTAATTAGACTTTTAAAATATTTTTTAACGGTTTTTTTAAAAAGTTAATTGATTGTAAAAAAAATTAAAAGGAAAAAACTTATTAAGAAAAAAAAAAGGAAATTTTTCGGTTTTTTAAAAATCAAATTGCAAATCGTTATAATTTTTAAATTTCCCGCCATTTTTTCTTTTTGTTTAATAAAATGATTTTGTAAAAACATAAAAATTAATTTAAAAATCGAATTTTACGCTTAAGAGGGGGGGAAAAAGAAAATTTTTTTTTAGAAACAAAAAAAAAAATCCACCGACGACTTAAAAGCTAATAAAATTTTATTAAAATTCAAATCACGTGGTTTTTTTTCCTTCTTATTCTTTTATTATTATTATTATTATTATTAGGGAGAATAGGAGAAATAATAATAGTAAAGTTTTCCTACTTTTTTTTTCATTTTCATTTTCATTTTCTACTTACTGTTATGAAACGAAATAAAAATAAAAAAATTTTTTTTTAACCACGCGTGAGGATAATGATGGGGTTAAAAAATATAAATTTAATTTTTTTAAAAAAAGTGAAATCGTGTATTGCATTTTCTCGAGTCGTGAATTTCATTTCCGTTTCCGGTTTGAACACGTTTGAAAATTATTTATTCGAAAAAGAACAAAAAAAAATAAAATAAAAAGGAAGAATATTAAGTGAAAGAATTTTAATAAGTTTAAGCTCACCCACCGACGAGTTTTTTTTTTGATGACGTAATAGTGATACGTCATTAATTTACAAAATGATAAAAAATTTAATTTGATCACGTTCGTGACTATTATTAAATAACAAAAAAAAAAAAAAAATGACAACGTGTGATGATAAATCTTGTCGACGAAACAAAATGGGAAACATTTTTTCTCTCTCTCTCTCTCTCTCTCTCTCTTGTTGATTGACCGTCAATTATTTAATTTTTTTTTATTATCGTAATTTATTTTATCGTGTGAATAGTAATAATAATAATAATGATAATAATAATAATAATTTTAACTCGTGGTAAATATTTAAATTTTTTGTAAGGCGTAAATTTTTTAAACAACGTCATAACTTCTTAAAAATTATAATTTTACCATTTAATAGTTTTGTGACGTCATAAATTAATAGCAGTACGTTTTACGTAACGTTAAAAAACATACGATTCGTATATTTAACATTTAATAGAAACGATCAATTTAAAAGTTTTTTTTTATTAACTGATTTTTTTTTTTTTTTTTTTTTTTGTAACGAAAGAAGGATTTCGTACGTTTTTAACAAAAATTCAGACAAAAGTTTTTTTTTTTTTTTTTTTTTTAATAAACGATTGAATTTTATTATAAAAGTTTTATTTAACAAAAAAGAAAAAGAAAAAGTTCAGTAACAGTTTTTTAAATGTAAAAAAAAAAAAAAAAATTGTTTTTAACAATTTATGAAAAACGTTAAAAATAAAAAATTCAAACCCGCCATTTTTTTTAAATTTTTCTTTTTTTTTATTTGTTCTCTCTTAACTTATTAACTTTTTCATTTCGTAAATGAGATGGAAAGAAGGAAGAAAGAAATGAAAATCTGAAAGAAAATTTATAATAAAATCTGTTCCATGTAAAGAATTATTATTATTAATATTACTAATATTATTATTATTTTATTTTTAATAAAAGTTTTTTTGTTGCCAAAAAGTTTAACTTGAAATTTTTTTTTTTTTTACTCTACTCTACGATATATCGAAAGTCTTGTTGCCCTTGTTTTTTTTTAAATGAAATCATTTTAAGTTTTTTTTTTTTAAAATGTGATTTTAAAATGTTTTTGTTTTTAATTTTTGTTTCGAAAGGAAAAGTTTTGAATTTTAATCATTAGAGAGTAATAAATCAATTTTTTTTTCCGTTTCCATTTTTTTTTTTTTGGGGTGGAAAACGAAGGAAGAGAAAAAAAGAAAAGTTAATAAAACTTTTCTTTTCTAAAAATAAATGAATCGAAAACATAACGATGAAATTATGCTACGATTCTCGATGATTATATCGAGTTTACTAAAAACGTTAATCCAAACGAATAGTTAATGTTAATGACGTCATCATTTTCAAATCACTTATTTTCTCGTGAAATCTCGGCAAATTAATATTTATTTACTTTGAAAAAGTATCAATTGTCCGAAAATTCGTTTTTTTTCTCTATATTAAACGATGAACTGAATGAATTGTTATTATTATTATTATTATTAACCGTAGTCTCCGCGTTTTAAATAATATTAATAATAATGATGATGATGATGATGATGAAAATTTAACCGTTAAAAGGGAATTTAAAACGTTGTGGACTAAAATAACTTTTACAAATTTTACACAAATGTCGTAATTATTAATATAAACTTTTACCAAAAGTTACGTCACAATTTTTTTTTTTGGTTTAGGAAAAAAAAAACGTTAAAATTAAAAATTTTGAATTATGTTGATGACACGATGGTTGTTGTAGGTAAACAAAGTTTTACATTTGTTCGACGATTTAAAAAGGGAATTTTGTCGCCAAGTTATTTTTTTTTTTTTTAAGAAAATTTATTAGGATCATTTTGGGGGGTAGTCATAAATTTTTTGTTTTTATTGTTTTTAATTTAAAAAAAATTTTTTTTTTTTCGGGGAATGGAAGGGGGAAGTTTTTCCGCGTGATCGTCGTTGATAAGGAACAAAATAAAAACGACCTCCGTTTTGTTTTGTTTTTTATTTATTTAATTATATTCTTTGTTTAAAAAAAAAAGAAGCCGGGGTTAAAAAAAAAAGCTGAAAAAAATGAAAAAAAAATGAAAAATTTTATTTTTTTTGTTGTTGTTGTTGTCATTCTTCATGTTTTTTTTTTTGCAAAAGCTTAAGACTTAAAAAAAAAAAAAAATTGCGGGGATAATAATAATAATAACGTTTTTTTTTAAATGTGAACTTTAGATGGCTTATTGAAAAGTTTTAAAGCTTAAAAAAAAAAAAAAAAGGGGGGGAGGGAAATAATGGAGAAAAAAAACAGGTATAAAACCTTTTTAGGTTTTCATTTCTGTTTTTTTTTTTTTATAAAAAAAAAAAATTAAAATGACACCTGAATGTTTTTAAAAACTAAAAAAAAAAAAAAAAAAATTTTTATTTCACTTTTTTTTTAGTTTTTCGTTTTAGATTTTTT